>NC_048898.1:30723497-30904943 GCF_011077185.1 Oxyura jamaicensis | reverse complement strand
AAAAAAAAAAGAAAATATTTTACCACCCTTATCCCAAAACTGAAGAACAAGCCCTCACTTCCACTCCATTGAAAGTCAGATGTGCAAGGCATGGATTCCTTCCGGAGGTCATATTAAATTAAAGAATCACAGAATGGTTGAGGTTGGAAGGGATTTTAGGAAGCCCAACAATTTAAGTGTCTGAATTATCAAGGTAAATGAGAGCATCAACAGGTATGAATGAATAAAATAATATAAATGAATAACCAAGAAGGTTGCATCAATACATGCATGCTGAATCTGGGAAATGTACTTTATACCAGCTGTGCCCTCCTCCATTGTGTGTCTAAAGCAGGATTAAGTTGCTGTTATGGTTTCTGTCTGTGGCCATTTGATTATAAACTAATACTGTCCTAAAAAAGCTGTCTTTAATACAGATTGTATATTTGGTGTTCAGGATTTTCCTCTGCTGTGAAGATATCAAGTAATAAGCAAATCTTTACTTCATAGTTTCAAATATAACCTTGAGCGTAATAGATTTCAAGATCTCTAAGCTTTTGCTAATGGAAGACAGCCTAAGAGGAGGCCTGTATGTTTTGTAATAGTTCAACAGAGGTGAGATTATTGTTTTTAGAGACATTTTTAAACTAGCTTTTAAATGTTCAGGGTTTGAGGAACAGTTCAACACCTACTGATGTTAGATTACATGTAAAGTCTTTCTTGCATCTATGATTCTGTAAGCAAAATTATGTTGATATCTTTACTGGAAATGGCTAATTGGGAGAAAAAAAAAAAAAAGATTAAAACCAACAAGTGCCAATCTACTGATGCCTTCCAGGTGGTATAATCAGGCCTCGGTGCCAGTCTGAGTTAATGCTCTCAGAGGCAATCTGTATATTCAGGGACTGTAGTAGCCATGCTGTAGTATTTGATAATATTCCTCTACATGAGCTTTACACCATTGTTAAAAGTGATTTTGTGAACTCCTTGTCACACCCCTTTATTTCTCCTCATTATTAGATTTTTCTCCCATTTGTAACTATTTTTCACTGCTAAAGCTGTTGTTATATTTATTACTATTAGTCAAATGAGAAACACCAACTCAACGTGCTGCTCCAAAGCATACCAAAAGTATCTTGCTGAAAGCAGGATGAGTTTGTGTTCAGAATAGATGCTTGTTCATAGTGTCTTTAATAGGGTCTATTGTGTAATTAGGAATATTTAGAGCTGACGCCTTTATGAAGGAAACTTGAAATGCCAGAGAGCAACAAAGAGGTCTACTTTTACTTCATTTATTGTTCAGAAGAAGCATTACTCAGCTACTTTCTTAAAAAATATAAAATAAAGAACAAATGAAAGCTATTTAAAATTTGTGTGAAAAGCCTCTGCAGAGAGCAGCCACCCCTTGGTGGGCGTTTTGGCAATAAGGTCAAGCAGATGCACTGAGTTGTGTGGTTTGCTGATTGCAGAAGGGCTGCAGGTGGATGTTGCTGGCTTAGGGCTGCCTCTCTGAGGGCACTGCCTTGCTGTGGTGCAGGAGGTAAGGTGTAGTAGTGGCTCTTGGGGAGTGGTGGTAGCTGTCTCAGGCAGAGCTTGCATGAAGCCTTCAGAAACGTAGCTCAGCAGGAGGCAAGCACCACTGGCAGGGCTACCTGGTGTGGTTGTTGGTCCTCTGCTGGCAGCAAGGGCCTCTATTTCCTGGGGTCAATCCAACCTCTGTGCCATGATTCCTGAGCTTTCTCCTTGAGCTGATCAGTCTCTCTTGTTGTTTTCTTCTCTGTAACAGCAGAACTTGTCCTTGGCTTTGTGGGCTGGAAGATCTGAAGCGTGGTGGCTGCCTGCCAGCAGGGATGAAAGCAGGGCCTCACCTTGGAGGGGTCACCTGGAGCAGGGGGCTCTGGACCCCTGGCTTACATCTGCCCTGGGACTGGCTCTGCCTTGTACCAGACCACGTCCACCTGCCTGCAAGGTGAGTGTGCCCGCCGGTCCCTAGGTCCTCATGTGAGTGTGCTGCAAGTCTCTGCATACTTGAGGTGGTGCTTCAGCTCTTAAGAGCTTGGTCTCTGTTTGCCTAAGGTGCTTTTTCTGCTGGGCTGCCAGCCCTGTGCCGTGATGCTTTTATCTTGTGTCGCTTTGTTGGCACCAAGTGGGTGCTTGGCAGGGGGCTTGTTTGGGGGACTGAGTAGCTCAGCTTTGTGGCGCCTGTTTGGGAAGGACACTTGAAGCCTTGTGTAGAAGTATTTATTTCTGTAAAGTGTGAGATATTGCTGAGGCACAGGGTTGGAAAATAAGTACTCTGGGACGTGGAAGGTAAAAATTGTAATGTTTGATAAGTTTATGTATTCATATTAGTGAAGTGATCAAACCCTCTCGTCCCACCTGTCTTTAACAAAAACTTAAGCAAGCTATGTAAATGCATGCTTTCTTATGAAAGCTATATAAATATGGATTTTTTTTTTTTTCGTCTTGCGTAGCAATAGTATTATGTTTCTAAGCTTCTATCAGTTTATTCCTTTAACTAGTGCTGAATTAAAACTGAATTTTGAGTTTGATGTTCACAGAAGGTTGGCCACTGTGGCAGCTGGTGTACTACTGCAGGAGCAATGTCTGTAATTTAGTCACTAAGCTGTTCTGTAAAACTGTGATGGACAGCAAGTGATCTTTGGTAATAGCTCATCTGATCTGTCTCTGAGGGATGGGGCTATAAATGTTGGTATTGCCAGATAAGTGTCATTCCAGCTAGTCAGAATTTACAAGTAGCCAGGTATCATTTGGATCTGCTTCTTTGCTAAACAGATTTTATCAATCTCTTTGTAACTTATGGTTGTGTTCTGTTCTAAGCTTGCACCTAATGCTGTGACATGCTCTCTAGTAATACATACAAATATGTTTTCACAGGTTAGGCTGCCTAGAGCTCATCCAAAGATGAGCTGTCAAATAACTATAAATTGTAGACAGTATTTAATTTCATGTTATACTTCTTCTGTTGTATACATCCTGCCATCCTGATCCTGGCTTTAATGGTTCATTATATTGTAATTAAATTACTATTGATCCTCACTGGGAGGAAGGAGAGAGGTTTCAGACCCTTTGTATTGACTATTCCTGCCAACACAGCATCTAGAGGGAGAGTCAATGTTCTCTGTGTCAGTGTGACAAACTGACTGCATCACCAGGGCTTTGTACAGCATGCGGATTTGTCCCGGCAGGGGAGAGGAGATATGGGGACGTGGAGGGTTGGGGATTCACTGCTAGGGCACCTATCTGCAAATGGCTTTCTTGGCTGAGCTGTTACCAAGTGTCTAACTGGCCTGCTGCTGGCTGTGGGAGAGGCAGTGGGGTGCTGGGAGCAGGCAAGTCACCCTGTCCTGGGCAGCACTGCTACTTTGTCATGGCAAAGGAAGCTATTCAAAGCCAAGCTGGGGCCACTGCTTTGGGGAAGAGCCAGCCATGTCCATGGGCCATGCCTGAAATGCTCATTCTGCTGCTTCATGTGTCCCCTTTGTAGGTGACAAAGGAGCAACGTTGCTCTCAGAGCTGTGGTCCTGTGAGGAGCTACCAGGGCAAAGTAGCGTTCAGCCCTGTATCCTGGGATGGGGGCTTTGCCAGAAATGAACCCACACAGGGCCTTGAAAGATCCGCTCTGACTACCGCTGTAGCTTGTAGATGATTTTAATTAAGCGTAATAAGTGGTGCTGCACTGAAGAAAGATTAAGGGTGAGTAGACTGTGTGAGAGCTGCCCCTGAGCTTCAGGGCTCCTGGGGGGGCAGAACAAAAGCATGTCTTTCGTAGCTATAGGGGAGTTTTTACTGCCCATTTTCAAGGGCTCCCCCACTTGCTGCAAGGTACTTTCCTCATCAGAAAGCTAAAATCTTGTCCTATAGAAACCAGGTTTTGATCCTGCACTGTGTTACCTTTGGTCACTGTTTGTACCTGAAGTGCTGCTTTGTGAAATTCAAGCTAGCCTAAGGAAGACCTGCTGTTGAATAGGACCATACACTGTAACTTCTTCTTTTGCGATGGATTTTTTTCACGAATTATTTAAGTGAACACAGAGTTATTCCAACTTTATTGTAGCAGACCCAGTACACCACGATCAGTCCATGTAGCTTTGAACTGCACCAGGAGGAGGCCGCATACATTCTTTGCTGTGACAAATGGATATGAAAACAAGAACAGTAAGCTTATGTTCCCTCGAGGACCAGAGGTTTCTGCTGCAGGCAGCAAGGCCCATGCAGTCAGTCATTCTGTCCCCTAAGCCTATCCCATAGTTTAGAGGCTTGTGCACCACACAAGCACGTTAAGCAGGTCTCTCAGCTTCTCATCATATCCGGAGACTTGCGCAAACCTATTAAACACTACAATTCCTGTGAAATGCTCAACTGATAATCAAACAGTCTTACGTGCTTGCTTTGCTGTGTAATTTCGTAAAGGTATTTCAGTGTATAGCTAGGGAAGTGAGTGGGAGTGTGTCTGACCTCCTGACCTCACAGCTGTATTTGGGGAATTGTATACTTCAATGATTTCTGTTATACAAACCTGTGTTTGGTTAATTTTTAAAATAATTATTCTGAGTTTTCACACGACTGAGTCAGAAACTCAATGTGTTCCAACCTGCAAGCTAGCTTTTTCAATAGCACTGAAAGAACATTATTTAGGAACCTTATTTTTGTCAGGGCATAAACATTATTTACGACTGTCTCTCCTCATCAGTGTGACTATGGCTAAATATGTCATTTTTAACTATAACGTTGCTGCCATTATTTCATGAGATATTACTCAAACAGAGCTTCAGTCTATTATATTCTGATGTTGACTCTCAAATACTTTAAGGGTGAGAGTGTGGGGTGAATTATTCTGAAATTCATGTTCTTTTTTATGTTGTAGTGAAGCATCAGATCAGCTGTTCTCTTTGCATTTGAGTGGCATATATGTACCCCTCTCCTGTTCCTTGAGAATCCCATTCTACAGAAATAAGCCCTGTACAACAGTTGCACCTTCTTCTTGCTTTCAGTTTTCTAACTTTGTCACTGCACTAACACAATTGTCAGCGTAGCATCACACGTTTCTGCACCAGTGCAAGTGGTGGGCAATGAACAAGGGTGTAGGCCTGTGCATGTGAGGCATGAAAGTAGGAACCTCTAAAAAAGGCTTTGGTTTTGGAAGGCTTTTGCCCTGGAACTAAGGGCAAAAAGCCTTTGGCCTCACTCTGTAGGCCAAAATCTTGGTCAAGTCCTCTGCCTATGGATCTGCAAAGTTAAGCATATGCTTTGCCCAGTTACTGGGGCATTCACAGGTTATTCTTGGGGCTGGGGGGAAACCAAGAGTACCCTAATGACCCTATTTGGTTGGCTTCAATATTGTCATATGCTTGATAAGTTGCTTCGTACAGTACCTAGCAAAAAATGAGACTGTACAAATTGAATGGGTATGAAAATTAGCATTACATAGTCAATAAATCATGCAAGGAATTTGGTATCTGTGTACTTAATCTAAATATGTTAGCAGTGGCAAGATACGGGTCATTTTGATTCCATGCCGACTCTTGAAACTGGGACACTGTTCAGAAATTTGAGGTTTCTCCATCCAGCTGTGTGCATGTGCCTCGTTATCTAATACTTTAATTGCTAACTAAACAGTGGGTAGTAGAGAATATTCTGTTCTGTGTCAATATTTAAGCAGGACTTATGGCTTAAGTTTATTCACCTTGGAAAGAGAATTTTTGCTTTGTTTGAAAAATTGGGTAAAGAAAAAGCAGGACTTCAGCTTGCTCCTGTGGTCTGTACTTACTATGAGTAAACGGAAAAATATGCAAGCTATTTTTGACACCCATGCCTTTCAGGTTCAGTTATTTGGAAAGCTCGGGAGATGCTGAGACCTCACAGTGATCTGGGACACTTCAATTTCTTTCCTTTCCCAGTGATGAGGCAAATTAAACTATTGGCTTTTTTTCTAATGGATATTTGTCTGAACTCCTAAAATTCTTCTTCAGAAGAATATAAGAAGAGCATAATTTTCTCTCCTTTCCTTCTCATCACTCTGTAAAAAGCTGAGAATGTGGACAGGGACTTCTGTAGGCATCCATGGGAGAGAATGAAGCTGCCTGGACTTATACATAGAAATCACCACTGCTGTTTCTCTCTACCCGGTTTTGGAGGTTCTTTCCAGAAGCAGGTGTCACTTAAAGTCTAGAACTTGCTGTTTTACATGTCTAAAGGCCTGATCACTAGCGTGGTAGGAGATGCCATGCTGTTATCATAACATCTTAAAAAAACTTTACAGTGACAATTAAGGAGGAGGTTATAAAGATGGATTTAAAAAAAAAACAAACAAAAAAAAACCTGAAGCTGCCCAAGTGGGAGGAGCAGCAGCATGGAGCTATGAAGTCTGTGGAGTGTTGGTTGGGATAATTTTGCCTGGAATCTGTTCCTATGTTAAAAAGAGCTATTTCTGTGTAATACCTCATGTTCACCATCCCATGACAAGATTAACAAAATAACTCTTGAGGAAGTTATGTACTTTGATCATTCCTTCTTGCTTCCTGAAAGCATCCCATGAGTTTATCTTGCTTCAAACTTCCCTTTCCATACCGTGAGTTTAATCCATGTATCTGCTTTACACCATTGCTGTGTTGCTCCGGGACATGGAATAAATAGGCAGCAAAATGAAGCCCCTGTGTCAAGGCACAGAAGGGATAGTCAGCTTTGTGTCTTAGTCCTACGAAATAAGACAACAGTGCAAACCAAAGGTAGCTTACATAACGGCTATACTATGCATCACAGGGCTGTAGAAACTAGGAATCTAGATGGCAGGCTGCTGCTTTTAATACAATTCTCATTATTAATTTACGACCTGGCTTACAGCCAGGTGTATATATATATTTAAGCTGAAGAAATGTGCAAAGAGCACACACACCATAGCTTAAAGCTATGTGAAGATAACTGAAGAGAGGAAGAAGAGGCAGCAAGCTATGAACAAAGAACTTTTTTCTCAGTAGAGGAGGTGCACACATGCCATGCCTTTAAATTCTCTGCCATATCTGACCAGGCTTGTTACAGAAACAGACTCTAACTTGTCCGTAGATCTCCTGGAGGATACAAGGCCCTGACTATTCCTGCAGAGGGAAATTGGGAAGGTCTGTTACTCAGAAGAGTGTCTGGGGTCTAAACTGCTGTCAGGGTGCATGAAAATACAGGGGGAAGTAGGGTGAGAGTTTGGTGGGCTGTGTGTAGCAAGCAGACCAACAGTTTTCCTCAGACAGATCTCAGTTTTCTTTCAAGGTGAGTTTTGGAAATATTTTGGCTAGTTTCAAGCTGCAGCAAATCCCAGCCTGGCCTTTGTTTACAAAATAGATTTTCTTTCACATCCTGTCTCTAATCCAGAATTTTCAGTAGCTCAGAGCAATTCTGACTGACACAAGAAATGCGAGAACAATCCCAGAACACTAGATTTAAATATTTAATTGCTTTATAATCACTTCAATTCTTATGTGTGTTCCCAGAAGGAGTACTTATTGAAGGGGTACTATTTATTTTGCCAGGACGTTACATTATGGCACGATAAGGATCTAAAGTGTGAAGTGTAATAGTGTTATCTCCTCTGAAGATAAAAATGAATTCTGCAGTTCAGCATTGCTCAACATGAATATATAAAACATCTTGTCCATCCTCCCTGTCTCTAATGTTTAGCCAGGTGTTACACCTGCTGAAGTCTTAGATCCTTTTTATTATACCTAAAGATCTAAACCCAATTTTTATTGTGTGTTTTCAAGGTTTTTGTAACAATGAGCTGTAGAAGATGTTTCTTCTAATAAATCCTGAGGTTCTCATATGATCACTCTAAACATTGATGCTTTTGGGGAAACAAACAAGCATTGATTAGAATTAGGAGTATGGGACGTCAACTAAAAGGATGAAATTAGAAGAGATTTTCAGACATGAAAGAAGAAAGTTTTAGTTGTGTTGTTTTGAGCTTTCTAACCTAACCAAATTGAAGCACTGTTCTATGTAGCTGCATTTTCTTCAGGATTTTCTGCTAAAAATGATAGATCCAACATCCAGTATCCTGTTAGTGATTCTGACCTTTGTAAGAGAATTGATGTATGGTGGCAAGACAGGTTCTTCCTAGGTTGCCTGTGATAAATATTTGGACTCAATGCAGTTTTGGTGGAGTTGGGAAAAACTGCTTTGCTTCTAATCCTAGTGCTTTCCTTCACGTGTTCTCTGTGATGTCTTGCCTCTCAAAATCAGTGTTTGTCTCTGTCTAGTGGACATTTGAAACATAAGTTTTAAGAAATGTTTTTCCTTCTAATCCAGTTAAATCCATGACACTTTAAATTTCCTATGCCATTAATTTTCAATGTGATTTTTTGGGTCTTTCCCCACTTTGCTTATTGGCAGGCTGCAAAGAACCACGTATTACACCGTGTCAGTTGTTCTCAATCTTTCTTTTGACAATATTACCTCCATAACATGCCCAAGACAGAGTCTATGTGGATTATCTGATGTATAATTACCTGAATTACAAGATGTATTTTGAGCATTCAAAGGAATGTAACCAAATTATTAAGCTACCTTTTTTGTCCTCCATTTTGTCCCTCATGGTTTCCATTTGTGAACTGTTAAAAACTACCATGGAAAGGTAGGAGGAGATTTTTCCTTTTCCAAGCTGCAGATCTGAATGTAGTCTTCATAGGTGGAGAATTCTCTTTTCTAAATCACTGCTCTTTATCTTCCCCGTGTTACAAGCTGTTCTAAGATAGTGTATTTCAGGTAGTGGAATTTAAAACAAATGGTTTGACTTGCAGAGTCTATCACTTAAAACTAAAATCATGCCAAACTTTGTGTTCCTTTGAGACCTTAATCAGCCACCTTTGCATTTAATAGCTATTTTGGCAGACTAGAGAAAGGAAATGGAGATTTTAAGAATTTCATATCAATGTGAACAGAGAAGAATTTGAGACAAAGAAAAGGGCTCTTTCTAACTCAAAGATGCTCTGCTTGCCAACTGTCAGAAGCTTTTTGCAAACATCAGAGTTTTTTGGTATGGCTTTTTTTTGGCAAGGGGGAAAAAGGCTCGCTAGGCTTCCTTAACAATGACTATGCAGTATAAGTAAATGATGTACTTCAATTTTAGAGCATGCCTTGTCTAACCCATCTCACCTGTCTACTGTAACATTTCAATGGATCAGCTTCTTGGAAGGCTTTCTGGAGCTCTGGTCTGCATTGAAATGTAATAAACCTGGTGTCTCACTTACCTAAGTAAATGTACCTGGATATTCCTAGGTTGTATTTCCTACAGTAGACACGTGCTACAATATCACTGATTTTCACCTCGCTGCTTAGTATCATAAGCACAGCCTTGGCTAAAAGCATCATTATCAGAAAGGTCTGTCCCCTGCCAATTCATCCAGTGAAAAGCAATGGTACAGCTGTTAACCAAAAAAGTGTTTGTCATTAATATCCACTATACTTTAAACTTATTTAAGTGTTGGAAACTTCAGAAGCCACTATTCCAGTTGCTTATAATGTGCTCTTTGTTTTCTGCTTGGCTTATCTTTAAGCACAATACAATCTTAAGGAAGCACGCCCACTCTAATGTTTTCCTTGGGAGCCAGAAATGCGTGCTGCAGAGTATTTGTCCAGTTGCAAGTAAAAGTGAAGTGTGTATTATGAAAGCAAGAGGTGGGGGGGGATGGAGTAGTGGGTAGAAGAACACTATATTCAACCTTAAAGTTTATAGATCCAGGCCAAAACCAGATCCTGGTTCAGAAGTGTGCAGCTGAAGTCAAAAAGCTCAACTAACAAATGCTTGAGCTTGATCTTGAGCTTGCCTTGTTTGATGGATGGCTTTCTAAGGCTGTTACACCTTGTATTATGAGTACAGCCAGTCTTTTGAAAGTTCACTAAAGTGAAACTAACCATTGTTCGCATACTTTTGTAATGAGAGTATCTTGTTTACTTTAATGGCTTCCCTTCCAAATAGGCATGCTATTTTCCTCCACCCTGCAATGATTCTTCTTCCTTTTTGCATTTCTAAAAAGGACATTATCTCTCTTTCCTTGAATATTCAATTATTTGAATTTTTTTGAGAAGTAATAATACTTGAAAGCCCTAGATTTTATTTAAACTAATACAAAGTGTTCTGTACTAACAGAGTTAACTTCATGTACAGCTGGGTTGGGAGAATAGTAGGTAGTGCAGATCTAGTACATGTATGTGTATTTACAATGTGTGTGAGAGGGAATAAAAAGGTAAGAGCAAAGTACAGTGTCTGAGCATCCTGACCTTGTAGGTGTGAGACAATGCTGTTGTGCATCAGTCACTCCTGTGTATGGGCAAACACGGGGTACCACAGCCAGAAGTCTGCTTTGAATGCAGATCCAAATTTACAGCTATATGACCGTGCAACCTCTAATGGCTCATCTGCAAAAGGACAACAGCCTACTTCTATATTAATTGAATTACTCCTATTTTTCCCCAATGTGCATTATCTCTGCTCTGAACACCTCACTGCTGTTCAAAACCATGTAGGTTTATCCATACCTGCGCTTTGTGAACAATTGCTGATGTCCCATTCTATCTCGAGTTAAGCAAATTTGAGACAAGGTTGTAAATAAGTATTAGTGTTCCACTGATACTTTTTGACTGAAAAGGCCCCATTGTTCTTAAAGCAGTAGCATATGAGTCTGAAACAGAAATTGTCAATATCAACAGCAAAAACTCAGCTGTAGTCAAGCATTTGTCACAATGAATAGAAAAAACAAGTTGTTCCCCCAAGACCCCCGAGATAGTTAGACCTCAATAAAATATTCATTGACTAAATTAATCAGTTTAACTTTTTTTTTTGTAGGATTGCTATTGATGAGGTTATATCTTCCCTTTTCCAGAAAGACATCTGTACATAAAGTGCTTTTTTTTTTAAAAAAAATCTAGATTAGAGATTAACCATTAAAAACACTTTTTTTCTTTAATCCCAATTTTACAGTGGTTTTATATATATATATATATATATATATATATATATATATATATATAATCTTACATGAATTAAAAAGTGTGACATTGTATTCCTAGTATCTCATACCTCTTTACCTCTGGAGAAGGGAAAGTAATAACAGGAGAGAGAGAAGAAAACTTGAAACCAGAAAATGGGAAAAATAACATTTCTCAGTTTTAAGAAGCCAAGCTGAAATATTTTGAGCTGAAATTGAAGCATTTTATTAAGTGAAAAATGAAGGGGAAAATTCTCAAAGCAGTTCTGTAGGTGTTTGCCAACTTCTTCCTTTTGCAGCCCTGCCTGCTATGGGTATAGCAATACTTTTTCTTCTTTTCTTTCTCTCCTAATACAGGAAAAAATCTTGCAAAACATGAAACTTTAATTCGACCCTTGCAATTTGATTGTGCTCCTGCTGCACATCTCCTAGGGTTCGGGGGGGGGGGGGGTGGTAGTAGTGGAATATTCTACTATTAGAAATATGTGGTGTGACGAGTCTTCGCATCTTTGCTTTTTGTTGATATATACTTTGGTCGTAACTTCAGAAGAGTATTATGCTGTGAGATATTACTCATAACTCTCACACATTAATATTTGACAAAAAGTGGATTGGAAATCTTACAGAGAGGAAGACTGCAGGATGCCCCAGTCTGTGCAATATCACATACACTCTGTGTAGGGCAACCGCTGCTCTTGTGCAGGGCTTCCAGGAAGCTGGATGGACTAGAGTCCAGAAAAGCTTAGTTTAAAAAAGAAAAAGTTGAAAGTAGTAATTTTATTTTTCTGTATTTAAAAAATTTCCTTGGTTGGTAGACATTGCCTCCTGTATTTGTACTTCAATCATCACAGCTACAGCTTTTATATTTATTTATCAGGGTTACTTTCCTATAACAGTATAGGAAGGGATTTTTTTTTTCTTAAGTCTTGTATTGCTAAATCTTATTTTGGCAACTGGTTTTAGAAAATATATTGATTTAGGAAGCCAAAGCAGAAATGATATGCCTACTAGATGGTGTTAAGTATTGATCTAGTGCCTTTACTCAGTTCTTTGTGGACTAGCTCTGGCTGGCTTTTGCTGGTTTCTGTGGAAGTGTGCTCACTATAAAAGGTTGCCTGTGTGACAGAAGGCTCTGTAACTGCTGGTCTGCATGTAGACTGCAGACTTGCCTTTGAATGGATATTAATGTTCCCTTGTGACATTTTGATTCTCGCTGTTTATACCTGTTTCCATAAAAGCGATGATTACATTACCTTTGTCTTCTACTCAGGTCAGCAAAGAAATATTTTTTTTTTTTCCTGTATTATTTTCACTGGCTAAATGATAAAGAAAGAGAACCTCATAATATTTCCATAATTAAATCTCTGACCCCTGAAAGCAGTGCACTTGTGTGCTTGAAGTCAGATACCTTCTGAAGTACCGTAGTGCATCATGGCCTAGTTTTGGCTCCGTACTCTAGGCTGTTTCACAAGCAGAAACTAGCTGCCCTGAAGTTCAGAAACAGCTCTGAGCATCATCTATGTGCTTTGTTAGAACAGCATCCATCACGACGACGTCAGGGATGCAGCGGGGTGGTTTGTCTTATCTTCTCTCTCAGCAGTCATGTGTTTTCATACCTAGACGATTGGCTCATTAAAACAAGTGTTATTGCTGAGCACAAAAAGACAGACACTTTTTTTTTTTTTAAGACTTGAATTTATAGCTCTGTGTTGTAATCAGGCATCACAAATTCTTTCACAAGCACTATAAAACAAGTTTTCTCATGAGAAGGGGGGGGAAAAAAGTAAAAAGGCGAGTATGCTGTTGTCCATTAAACAATTGTGAATTTCTAGTTTAATGCAAGCTGACGGGGGAAAGGGGACCTAGCAGTAAATCATGTGTGCAGCTCTCAGCCATAAAGTTTCTCGAGCAGTCAAAACTGCCAGGACTTGTTTGGATGACTTATTCTTAGGCAGGGGGGATGGAAGAGAGTTTATAACGCAGCTGCAAACTTTTGCTGCCTATGCCGTCATTGTTGTCTACATTATGTGATAATGTGCTACAGAAACCTCCTTTCATTTCAGAGGTGACATTTCCCTCTCTGACCTTGTCTTGAGATGATTTCAACAAGCCCACAGAACGGAAAGCTGTAATTGTCCCAGCACTGGGGGGTGTTGGTTGGGCCTTTAAAGAGAAGGGGGGATTTGATAAGTGACACAAAGCCTGGTACGGCACGGTTGGAGTTGGGGAGAGAGACCTGTGGGTCTGCCTGGGGGTTGGGTCAGGCCCTTATGTACTGTGACTACAGGAGAGGTGGTGCAGGCTGGTGCCTGATCAAGGGATCGCTTGGTGCTGATGTGGTTAAGGAGGAAGGGTGCTGGCTGGCTTGGTAGCCCATGGGTAACCTACCTGCTGCTCTGAAAGTGCTGCCAGCCTTTTACACTAAATCATTAAATCCCTCAGGCTAATGCTAATGCTTTCCTGCTTATCTCATTCAACAAAAATTGATCAAAGAACTTCATCACTGCAAATTATTGCAAAAAAAAAAAAAAAAATGTTGACTGTAAGTTGCATGCTGTAGTTGAAAGGTTTATTTTCAGTAGGAGGCAATACTCCAATGACACAGTGATGTATCTGATACCAGAGGAGGCCCTGGGGAGCAGATCACGGTCATGTCTGCAGGCACTGGTGCAGCGTGTACCTATGCAGATGGCCACTGCCTGGTTGAGCTCCTCAAGTGCTGAAGTAACACAAGAAAAATACTCCTGTGGAGCTGCAAAACTTGCCCAGACTAATGTTATGTGGGGCACTGAAGCATAACTACCTGTCTGTCATAAATCTTAACTCCGACAAAGGTTCTTCCATCTGCAAGAAAACACAATTTTCTCTAGAGGAGTAGCACAGAGCACCAATGTAAGACCACAGGATCACCACCTTTCTCCAGCAGCAGGCACTAAGATACATTATTTCACTTAGAATGGCTTTCCAGAGAACAGATATTTCACGTAAATGTTTTCCCAGCTTGTATTGTTTGTTGGCATAGTCAACTGGCAAGTTAGGGGAGGTTAAATCTATTTTTAAATGTGTGTTTTGGATGAGCAACTTGTAAATTTGACTATTAAGATGAGGCTGGGGGAGAGGGGGGATACTAGGAAACAAGGTATTAATCAGGACTGTTTTCCTCTTCTGATTGTTTTTCTGCTCATTTTCCTGTGTTTAGTTATAGGAAGGGCATAAAGTACCCTGAGACCTCTGACTAACACTTAAGAGATGAATATCTTCTAAATTAAATAGAATTCAGCCTGACCTGTCTCTGTCTTAAATTTCTTAATAGTATGAAATCTACCCTTTAAATAATCTTAGACCTGTGGTTTCCCTTCTCCCCTTAATCTAAGGCATGATTAGAGCTTAATGGACCCTGAAAAGTCCCCCCTCCCTTTCTTTAATAATTGCCAGAGATTATGGCAATAATAAGAGCCAGAGATTGCTCTTGTCTAGATACAATCTTCAATTTTGTTTTCTCTTGAAACAACCCCCCAGATAATGGGATGAATACTTGGTTATTATGTTCATATATGCTACTTTTTTTAGAACCACCTTCTTTGGAGAATAATTCATATATAATGTCGTTTATGTCAAAACAATAGGCTTCTTTATGCTGAGCAGTACCGATAACACGGTGTCCCTTACACAGATACACTGGGGTATCAGGTGCCAAGAAGCATTTTCATGAAGGAGGACATCTGAGTCCTGGAGACTCTGCACCTGAGGAGGTGCAACAAGAGCAGGAGATAGCATTCTGTGCAGCAAAACGTAGTGAATACAAAAGAGCTCAGAAGTGTTCAAAAGATCAGCCTATGTGAGTCAAAGCTGGTTACCTGCCTTGTGTTACGTGCTGAGAACCAGGAATAAAAGTATCTAGGACACAGGGCTTTAAGAAAATGAACCCAACAGAGCAATGCCCCAAACTCTGATTTCAGCAACATTTCCTCTGTTGAAATAAAGACTTGTGAGTCAGACTTTAGATTTTAAAACACAGAAAAACAAACGCACACCTGCATCAGCTGTGTCTGTGCATCTGCTTACTGAGCACAGTCAAAATATTTGCTAAGGAGCTACCTTCCAAATCACATAGCCTCCCTCAATACTTTTCTAACACAACTCAGACTAGAAAATGAGAGATGTGAAGCTTTTGGAGGTGGTAGATGATCTTGCATGTCAAGATGGTCATTACCCTTGCTAATGATGTTGAATCCCTGTGATATGCTAATCATAAAGCATCAGTGCCCACATTGATCTACCTAATTAAATTTATTAGAAATACTGTGTGAAGCTGGTTTTCTCCATGCTGACATCAGATCCTAACATAAACTGTCCAAATTTCTGATACCCTCACATTTCTAGTATAACCAAGACTGACTTCTGTTCTATTAGCAGTAAAGTTACAGGAAAGTGGGTGGTTCTGGCTGTGGTAGGGGCTGCACCATGCTTGGCAGCACGGAGGAAAGTTTAGCAAGCCCAGTGATACAAAATGCCTGTGTCAGATCTGGGAAGAGCAGTTATGCTCTCCCGAGTTCCTGTCTAGTTACTTAATCGGAAGATAATCCTTTTCAATGTGTTGTTTATTATTTTGAATAATGCTTGAATGGTAATGTATTATAGCTGTTCACCTGGATTATGTCACTTTCAGCTATGCAAATTTTCCAGTAATTAGAACACCAAGGGCTGGGTGCCATCTGTTTTCCACAGTTCCTATCACCCTAATATGGCAGGTTAGATTTTTATTTTTTTTAAAAAGGGGGGGTGTTAATGCGATTTTATAAAACTTGCATTTTTCATACTCTTCTTGCTATTAACCCATTCAAGTCATTGCTTTGATTTTTCTGACTCTCTTTCAAAATATAGCTATCCTTTTCTGTCTGATCTGTGCCAAATCCTGAAAGGTGACTTAATCAGTTGAGAGTCCTTCTCCAGAATTAAGCCTGAATATGACTCAACAGATAAATATTCAAAAACAAAGCAATTTCTCAGAGTGTTTTCACTAGGTTAGTTAAGTGGGGTGATGAGGCCAGTGAAGTTTTGATTTCAGAAGATCAAAGTGGGACGTGTGGCTAGCCTGTGCAATGTGAAAGTGGTGCTGAAAAATTGTTTAGACAGACTCCACAACATATCTACAGTTTACTTAAATATACTTGGAAATCAGAACAATTAGAATTCTTCAGAACTGAAACCTTTTTCTAACATGTTTTCTATTTTTAATTTTACAGATTAATGCCCCTGAATGTCCTAGTATTACATGGATTAAGTCCATGGAACAATTACGTTGGTAGGTGAAAATTGCACAGAAAAATGAAGCAATTTAAAATGTATCATTTGATATTAATGGGAAAATAAATAAAAATTATATATATATTATCCATGTTTAATATATCCTGGAAGGACAACCAGAGAAGCAACCTGGGGAGATTAAAGGAATCCAAAAGTCAAGGAATTAATGGTCACGGTAGACTGCAAGGTGAAATAATGATTAATAGATGAGTTCCACAATCAGTGAGACAGTGAGAGAAGTTTGATGTGAAGCCATTAAGAATAAACAAGGCCTCTTCACTCTCTGGTTTCATTTTTCCATTCCTAGAGCCCCTCACTTGAATGTCTTTCCCTTATTGCCCCTGATTCTTCCCTCTTCTAAATACTCTCTCCATAATCACCGGAGTTTCATTTTCACCTCTGAGGTGTAAATGTTTAGACTATTGTACAGAGCTCTGATGGTTGGTGGTATTTGGAATATCAGAGTATGGAGGTGTGACCCTGTTATTGATTGCACCACGGTACATACTTAAGAAGCAGCAGAAGATCCTGGTAGTTTCTACTACTTTAGAGTCCTCCTTCAGAGGTGAAAGCTCAAAGCTCAGTGTGAGAACATGGAGGTGATACCTAAGCATGAACCTTTTCAAATCAGATTCAGGGGAAAAAAGAAAAGGTATGCACACCAGTCTGAAAATCTTCACTACAGCAAGCAGGGCTGTGAGATGGCTGTGGTGGCTTCTTTTTTTTTTTTTTTTTTTTTTTTAATCATAAGGTGAAAACTTTGTGATAACCTTTCTGTTTCTGATAAAAGCATACAGCAACCCACTGGCTGGATGTTTACATGTGTGTATTTATGTGTAGATATTGATATTTCAGCTTGTATGATAAAGAAAAGGCTTGGTTCTTTCTACTGATGGCTGCAGATACTTGAGGTATTCGAAATATTCTCTACACTTTTTTTTTTTAAGGTAATGCTGAAATTGTTTACACGTAATTTACTGACAGGCCAAGGATCTTATTTTCACTGCTTGCTGAAAAATGTGAATCTGTTAGAACTAGTCATGTTATCCAGTAAGAAATTAAAAACAAAATCTACTCATATCCTCCCAAGTCACATATAGGAAATGGACTGAGGATATATTTTGCTAGCCTGTGGACAGAATTGTGTGGATGAGTGCTGTATCCATACTGCACATCCTTGATGCCGAGTGCAAGCTGTGGCTGCAATCACTTTTATTTTTTTTATTTGTAGAAAAAGCAGACACAATGACATCAACTTAAGAAGAGATTTAATGTTGACAATACTGACCTACACAAAAAGCCCCTGTGCAAGTAGCTTTGTTCTCTAAGTGGGGCATAGCTGAAGTAGAATAAATTGTGTAAGGTGCCTGCTATATGGAGTAAAGCAGGAATATTTCAAGAGGATCTGCACCTGGATGCCCAGAGCTATCTGTCCAGAGAGGAGAGCAGAGCTGCAGTGCAGCAGGCGTGTTTGACATGCTCAGCCTGGATTGCTGTGCTCCTTTAAGAATAAAGTCTAATTCTGAAGGAGTCATAGCTGGGGTGTGTAGTAGAAAGGTTGGAAAAGCTTCGCTATCGTCATTTTTGTTCTTATGCCCGAAGACTGTACCAAATAAATCAGGCTTTTTTGTCTGTTGCGCTCTTAACTTTCTGGATCGAGACTGCATTCAGCTCAGGTTGCAGACAGAAATGCTCTCAATGGGGTTGCTGAGAATCGCAAGCATGGTTTGTATTTGGGATGGAACCATTTCAGATTAACCCACTTGGATGTCGTGGGTCTCCACTAGCTGCTAATTGCTGTGATTCATGTTTACAGATTCTAGGTTCTTGATTGTGTATTTTGATTTCTTGAACCTTCATTACTCCTTGAGCCATCTCGATGACCTCAGGAGGCAAGGCACTCATTTTTAAGGGCACAGACTGCTCTAGAGAGCAGAATTTCAGCCACTTCTTGTTTAAGTAACCTGGACTTTGGGACCTGAAACTGTCAGTTGTTTGATATTTATCATGGCAGTGACTTCACAAACATAGAAATAACTTCTGTCATGCATCAGTGATTAATAAACATGGCACAACACAAATTAGGAGCCCTGCTCCTCATGTGGTGCTTTATTTTGCAAAATAGCTATGGGGGAAGAGTAGCTCTTCTTTGGGAGCAGTGACACACTTTTTGGGTTTTTGTATTTTATTTAGTGCCGGTTGCTTTCCCAAATTACATTTAAGGAGGATAAAAAGGAAGATTTAAATGCTATCTAACAGCTGGCTAACACCTGGTATGCAGTGGCCTGTAACTTTCTGTTACAGGTCCTTCTGCTGTGACCACACTGGCCACCTCCAGGTACTAGTGGGCATGTAAATAACCCAGTGATGCTGTGCAAGGCTGAGGAGTCCTTGTACCTTCTGTGGACGCCTTATATATGCTGCTTGTGCGCAGCACCTTGCTGACAGATTGCTGCCCCGACGATGGGAAGAGGTCACGCGCATTTCTACCTCATAATTCGCCCGATGAGAGATTACAGAGGCCGAAAGAAGCAATTGCTTCGTTCCTGCTTTTCCCAGCATGTTCTCTCTCCGAGGCTGACTTCCTAAACAATCTCGCTGCTTTTCATGAGAAAAGCCCAGGGTGTTTATTGTAACCTGCTTTGAACCGTGAGCAGCTCCGGTGCAGGCAGAGCACGGGGGCCACCGACCAGCCGCATGCCATACCCAGAGCAGAGCTCCCTGCTGACGTGGGCCGAGGCGCAGGAGCAGGGCAGCAAGAGAGCGGCGCTAACAAAAACACTGCAAGTGAAACGTTAGCGTCGGGTGGTGAAAGAGCTCAATTTTATTTTGTTTTCACACATTAGGTTTTGCTTAGAGCAGACAAGTACCAGGGAGAGCGTTCTGAAAAGAGGCTTTGTATAGGAGCTGGGGCTCTATCCATCAGATTTGTCATTTCAGGAATGCAGCCAGATGTATTGACTTACTAGCAATTGCATTGGTGCCATCTGGCCTGCTGGAGGCTGTATTAAAGATGGAAAAAACGGAGCAGAAAGAAATGAAATTTGTTCATCATGCCATTACCCTAGCTGCTTATTTAAAGAAGGAAAAAATGTAACTTCTTGGCAGGGGGCATGCTGTTTGAAAATAAAATATAAGGTTTTAAGGACCACAAGCTTCAAAACCAAGTGCTGATATTTATACTTTGACTTGAAAGCTGTTGTCGTTTTGTGTATTTGTAATGGAAAAATGCTTTCAAAACCTACTGTTCCACGTCACAGAACAAAAACCACCCCAGAACCCCTGCCTGGTGCACTGCAGTGGTTTTACTTGCTCACTCTCAACTCTCCCCAGTAGTAGTTCAGCTGGCTGGATGATGGTCTCTGCTCAGGAGCTGAGGTTTGTGTGTGCTGAGCTTTCTATTGCTGGCCTCTGAATGTCTTTATAACTTTTGGATCATTTCTTTTCAAGCTTATCGGTAGCACTAAGCAGAACTGCTGTTCCTATTCACCAACAAAAACACATCCCTTATTTTAATACTGGCACTCTGAAATGCATTTGTTTTAACGAACAAATGCAAGAGTCTCAAGTATTTCCATACATTTCATTTAGCAAGATATTTTTCTTAATGTTAGTTTGATTAGAGCCAGTGTTAATATTTACTGGCATATTCTTCTTAGAAAAAAGAATAAAAGCTTTTTCAGTCTAGCAGTGCACTGTGGTTATACAGCAATCCCCAGCCTTACGGAGGCTCCTGTAAGAAGCTATAGAGCAACTCCAAGGCATTTTCAGCATTTGTTGAAGGTCAGAAGAAAGATTTTATTACTGAGAAGTAAAACAAGTTAGTGCTAAATTAGGATATTATATAAAGTTCTTCAGTACTCTTTCATGGTACTTTACTGTCACAATAAAAGTTGTTTACAATTGCTGACAAAATAATGGGACAAAGGAAGTCTTTTTTTTTTTTCCCCCCCCTTCAGTTCTGCTCTGTTCTTTTCACTTCTTTTGTTTTTTGTCATTTAAGATAGAAAACTCCCGAGGGCTGGGAAGTGGAATTTAGTAAAAAGCCGATCTACTTGTGGGTGAAATCAGTGTTTTAGCACTCCCAAACACATATGCTAGAGAATACATGATAGTTTTAGGTTTCTTACAACCATGAAACCTCCATTCTAGCACTGCCAGGGTCTTCACTGTGGTTTTTAAAACTTTTCCAACAAGATGAGAAATGCTGGCACCAATATTGGAAAAGTCAACAGTGACCAAATATGCTTAAAAGAAGATGTAATGTTCTTACTCATAGCAAGTCATTGAGCTGTGTGAAAAAAGACCCTGTTCAAAAAATCTCCTGTTCATTAAAGGACTGGAGAAAGACTCCTGTTCACTACAGAGCAAGCTGGTTGTGCCTTCTCAGGAAACAGCACAGCAGCACCGGAGCTGGCACTGCACTGTGCTAACACATCCACTGAGCCCAGTGAGAGCTGCACCTAACTGGGTGTCTTGTGAGATATTGCCAGTGTCTGAGTCACCTCGCGTGATACGTATGCCTTCACCTTCTGCACTTGGGAGGGTGCTTTTATCATGTGTGACAGCATATCTCCCTGTATTGTGATGGAGAGATGCTGCCTTGGCTTTTCAAGTTGTTTTTGGGTTGCTCTGAGCAGCTGCTGCCTCAAAACACCTGCTGTGTCAGTGCATTGGGTCTGCTGAAGAGCACTGGGGGTTTGTGTTGCTACTCAGTTTTTGGTTGTTTGCAGTATTCTGGAAATACATTTAAATTTAATACCCTTAAATAAAGGTATCTGCAGCAGCAGTGTCTGGATTATCCCTTCAATGGATTAATTAGAGGACTTAATCTCTGTAGCTTTTGTTTTGTAAATTCAGAATGTTGACATTATTATTGTTAGCAGTAATCTTATGATTAGAAACAGGAAAATGGGAGGGCTAGAGTTTATTATGCTTAGGACAAAATGCACTCCTGGACGGGAACCCCATACTGAGCACAACAGTAAGGGTACAAAGTATTCTGGTAAGAGAGAAATATTGCCATTTCTCTGCAGGGAAGCTCTGCCTGTGTAGAAGTTGCCACCAGATACTGGCAGCCTGACCAGAATCAGAAAGTTTTCCAAAATCCTGTGAATAAATTTTGAGGGAAAGAAGTCGAACCAGAGGTTGGAATGTTTAAAGAAAGAATGAAAGTGACAGGAACTGTTGTCAGGTTTACATTACAGAAGGGGCTGTAAAATTGCTGCCTGGGCAATTCTAAAATAATTTTCTTCCCCACATCTCTCACTCTTACCCTGGTGAGCTAGGAAGTAGTCAAGCTTGTTTGAAATTGGGAAGATCTTCAGAAGAATGTCTTCCTATATAATCTGTGAGAGTGCACAGCTATTCTGTGCATGCAGAGATATAGGCACATACATAATGTGTGTGTATTTATCAGTTTTCAGTGTGAGTTACAGATATCACAGATATTTCAGTTGTGAAGTCTGTTGTGTAACACTCATGGGCTTACCCAGTAATCTTAAAATGTACATAATAGAACTATGGAAGTAAGAAGAATAACTAAATTAATAAGCAACGCTAAATACAAGCAGATAATAAAATATATCAATGAGACCATCTGAAGTAGTAAATCTATCATTTTTATCATTCACTTAACGTATGTGTATGTTATATACCTGCACACATGGAAACACGTACCTCCTCTGTGTTTTATAGAAATACAGCATTCATAAAGAAAAGGGTAGGAAAGGCAGAGTGAAGGGCAAGAAAACTTTTTCTAACTAGATCGAGAGATTGATCCTTAGAAGTGCAGTTAAAAAGGAAATCAAACAGCTAGTGTGTGACATTTGCTAGTTCTCAGAAGGCCATCTCATCTGGCCAGTTAGATGGGATTTTAATACAGGCTTGGAAAATTTCTTTGTACACCAGAAAATTTAAGAGAAGACCATGTGGAAAAATTCCTTTGAAGAAAAACCTGTGGCAGCCCAGCACTTGTATGTTAATAATTAAACTTAACAGCACTTTAGCAGCCATGGACAACTCTGAAATCAATGGATGTTTTCTTCGTGAATATGAGAACAGTATTGTGTCAGTCTGTTTTTTATTAACACGAGCAGGTTAGTGGCAGTGACAGAGGTAGTGACATAAGGTGTACTTATGATAAAGAATGGCCTGTCGAAGGGGAGAACTGTGCAAGGGACAACTTTCATCTGTTCTTTTTGGTGATGCATGACCTACCTTTACTCTGCAGGCCTTTTATCATTTCTACATGAAAGAAACATGTTTGAGCCAAGTTCATGTGGACTTGATAGCTCTATCTTTGTAGCCTTTCATACAGTACTCTCAGCAGGCTGATAATATGTAGTCATCCACCTTCAGGGCATTGTCAGGTCAAACCAGACAAAATATACACGGTCCTTTAAGTTTGGGGAACTAGTACAGGTGACGAGAAATGAAAGCAAAAATACATCCAGGCAAAAGCTTGAGGTAACGAGCAATTTCAGTGGCAATCTGCGGGGCAGCCTGAATGGATTGAATGCCTCTTTCAAATATCATCTCCACAGAGACTTGTTGACAGCTGGCACTTTCTGCTCTTGTTTTTGGTTTTCTGCACACACAGTCTTGCTGTCCAAGAAGGTAAGTACAGTCAGACACTTCAAAATGTGATATATAAGAGGAGTAGACAAAACTCAGCTAGTTTTATTCCAAAACTCCTCTAAAGATGAATCCTCTGGGGTCAATGAGGAGAAGACTGTGGTGCCTTCTCTGTGTGGAAATGACATTGGGACTTCAGCTGCACCAAGACTTGGAAGAATAAAGTTGCAGTTTTTAGTCATTTTTTTTTTCTCCTCCCAACTCCAGATTTCCAGTACAAAACGTCAACTTTGTGTGATAGGATTAAAATTAAAAAATCATAGTCTAATGAGAAATAGATCTGAGATCTGTTGCCTCCACTATGCTACCAAAAGCAGATCCTGATAAACGCAGTGCCTGCAGTCTTCCTCCTTGTTGTAGTTCAGGATTTTATGCTATTAAATGGTTTATTGTGTTTAGATGGTACAGTCCTATTATTATTTTCTCTATTAATTCATCACTCTAAGTGCATTTAACAGTCACAGCAGTACTTTGAATTTCAGGATATCTAGTTGCTCTTATGCTAGTCTTTATCCCCACAACAGTGATAGTTCCAGAATGCCTGTGTTAAACACAAAGCCATCCTTAGTTTTGCAATTAAAAGCAAAGTAATTTGATGATGTACAAACAGACCAATGAGGCACGTGTGCGTACTTGCAAACACCGGAGTATCATATGGAAGCTTTTAATGAAATCCGTATGATAAGAATAATGCTCAAGTTACAAATGCTACAGCTTATCTTCTCAGTGTGGTAGGTGATAATAACTCTGCAATTCAGTCAAAGTACGAAAGCAATTTTAGTAAACATAATACCTGAAAGCAATTTTCAGATTAATCCCCAAGTCCTAATGTGTAGTGATCTCCAAAACAGTCAGGATATTTTCCAAATTCAATTTCCAGTTTGTGTTGGTGGTTTTTAGCCATTAGTACCACGTTGCCCACCAGCTCAAATCCCTCGGTTTCAGCATGCGCTGTAATGACGAGGTTACAATCTTCTGAGCAAGCTGTCAGAATGCACCTTATGCTGGAAATAGAACCAGGATGTGGACTGTCATGGAATATGACACAGACAATGACATATCTATATGAGGCGTAAGACTGAAATTTGCCATATGACAGGAAATCATTAGCCATTGGTTCCTAAAAGGAGACAAGGATCACTTTCTCACTTTTCTGTTAGCCAACAGACCTGGCTGTTGTTTCAGATTGAATAAACTTCACTGGGCTGAAAGCCTTTAAGGCTTTTTTCATGGCAAGAGATCTCCTGAAGACACAAATGGATTAGTCTTGAGTTCAGTGCAGAACTTGACCATTCCTGTTTGACCTTTCCTACTAAAGTGTAGAGCTCCCTAGAAGATGGAGAAATTTTCTTTACTATGAACCATTCTTCAGATTTTCCAGATTTTCTGGCACACCTATCTTCTCCATAGGCTGATTTGTAGTTGAGGAGGAAAATCGTGCCTCTGCACCACTTTCCATCTCCTGTACCATTTGCCTACAGGCAAGGAACGATTATCAGTCTCTGTGCAGGATGGGGAGTGCTGCTCAGCTCCTCCCCTCTCTTTAAGTACCCGCAGGGACAATCCAGCCTTTCACTATTGCAATCATTGTATCAGGCACTAAGCAACAGAACAGTATCAGTGTCATTCAAAAAAGCACTTTTTTTTTTTTTTACTATCCTGACATAAAGACCTTAGTCTATGAAAATTCTTCTTTTACCATGCCAGGAAAATAATTGGAAGCATATTTAGCTGTATGGATGAAGAAACCTAGAGGAATTTCATTGGTGTTGTGGTTAGCGAAGGAAAGATGGGGAGAGACATTTAAACCAGAGTTTGTACAAGCCATATATTCATGTTCCTGAAATTTGAGAGAATGTATATGACAATAGCATTCATTTTAAAAACTGGATACAAGGTTCTTTAGGGTGGTTCTTGTGTGCTTTTGGCTGCCTCAGTAATATTTTTGGAGAGAATTTCAGTCGCAGTTCAGGAATTGTTCAGGGAAGGCAGCCTGGGCCTTTTTGAAGTCGATGCCCTTCTATCTTGACCACAATCAAATGTTTTTCAGGTAACTTTTCAGCTTAGCTGTGATTCTTTTCCAAACAGAACCTCTCTCCAAATGGTGCAGTCAATGCAAACTTTCCATTTCGATCAAAGCAAAGAGGCTGACTCTGTGTTATCACCTGACAACATTATCATTGGGAATATTAAGCTGTCAACAGCAGATCTGAAAGAATCATTTACCCAATATGCAGTGAATTATAGAGGATGGGATTCTATCATACATAAGCCTTTTTATTTTCAATGTCTGTATCTAATTCTAATAGTTTCAATCTGACCTCAGACTGGATTTCCCTCGTTTTAAATCACGCTCTAGACACCTTTTAATAGCTCAGTTACAAGAATTGTAACAATTCAGCAGATTTGTGTAGATATTTATGCTATTTCATTAGCTGTATTTAAGCCTGTATGTGCCAAATCTATGTTTGGAGAGTAGCATCTTTTTACTGAAACATTCACCACTTCTCTGTTACACATATTTTAGCTTTCCTGTTGCATTCCTGATTAATATGTTGTTTGCATGGCTCTGTGCTAACACACACATTTGGGACCGAGTGTGGGTCAATGTCAAGTGGGATAGGATTAGGATGTGGGAGGTTGCTAGCGTTAATGCTTAGCTAGTAGGATTAGGATAAAGCTATAATTGAACAGTTCAACTAACCTGGGATTCATCAAGAGATTTGCAAAAGTGCCTTACAGTGGTGTGTCTATGAAAGGAACTTTTAAACTACCAAGGCAACGTCATATTGCAAAGCTCTAATTGCAGAGAGGCAGGGTTAAGCACTTATCTCATCCTGCACGTACAAATGTAAGATTCTTTGCTGGTTTTGGCATCATAGTCTGTGTTTCTGAATGGTTAGAGATAGTAGGACTACAAGAAATGAAAAAGTATTTTGTCTGAGAAAGTTCATAAAATGGCAGAGAGATGATAGTGTTTTATGAAATCCCTCTAGACAGACACTATCTAGGAGAGTTTGAAGGGACTTGGAAGTGATTAAGAAAATAATAATCTCCAGGGACATTTCAAAATGGTATTTTAAATGAATGACTAACTCTAATGACTTACTATTTTCCAGAGACAAAATTTCCCTTATTTCTCTATTTCTGCCACTTTGTGGGCTGGAGTGGTAACACTGGCTCGAACAGATAAGAATTAAATTAATCACTATGCAGAAGGTCATCAAAAGAGATGTAAGTAGGAGATAAATGGTACACAGGCTTTGTGTTTGGCCTCTGTACAGGGATGATACGGGATATTACACTGTACAGATGGTCCCCAAAGTCTTGACAGGTCACCTTATAAACTATAATAGACTCTACTGTTGAAAGGCTGACAATGTTGATAAATTTCTAAATATTGCATTTTCTTCACCTAAATCTGTGTTCAGGCCACCACATAATCGGCATATGTTGATGTAGTGAGAGCAATCTCATTTTGTCTTGGCTGTGCTCATTTTTTGGGAGGGGAGGGGAAAGCAGGAATGAAATAATAACTTTTGATGACATCATAGCTATGGCTTGGGTTAAAACTGCTCCCCTGTGGGGTGGTGGTGGAATTTTTGCTCTATCAGTTTCATGGACATGTACATTTGTGCTGTATTGGCAGCAGACCAGTTTCTATGATTGTTTTATTGGGTGTCCAGTGTTATTAAGCCTCCCTGTGTTTTTTCCCCTTTCACTTTTTACTTCTGAATTGCATTTCTGTAACCAATTTGCATTACTGTATGTTAAGTTTCACGTGCCATGTGTCAGCTAAATTACACATCAGATCTTAAGATTCAAAGCCCTTTGAATTCTTCTTAGAGGCTATGCCATATTTACTATTAATTCACTTGTGTGCCATCAAGGAATTTCACAAGTTTTCATATGTTTTCTGTGTCTGATGACTTTTGTGCATGGGATAGATTAAAAAAACTGTAAAGATCCAAAAAGGGAGCATTTAGGGATATCTACCTATACCATTTATACCCTTCTGTACATGAAGCCTCTTCTGTTCTGGCTTTTTTGTGCATTCAGCAATTACATTATTCTGTTGATTTATGAGGACAAAAAAGTCTACACTTTCTGAAATACAAAGCACAAATACATCTTGATGTCATCCCAGGAGAACCAGAGAGGTACTGAAATATACAAATCATTAATAAATTATCACTGTAATAATGTCAAGTTGCTATATGCTAGTCTCTTTGAAATTCATAATAAGCTTGAGATTGTAAAAATATTAAAGCTTTACAATACTTTTACTACCATTTATGTTTTAATTTAGCCACAGCAAAGTATTTCTGAGGTTCAATAAAAACAATGGAACCACGTGGACTTGTGTAGCAGTGGGCTATATCCCATTCCCAGAAATACAATTTTTGAAAGATTCAGCAATATCACCAAATCTGACATCTTACTTTTCATCAATTCTTTTGATTCCTTCATGGACCACCCATGAAGTTGCCCCAGTGTAAATTAGTATTTTGTCTGAGTTTTTTGTGATCCAGACTTTGCTGAGAGTAGAATATATGTATCAAGCATGATTCCCTTTTTTTCTTTCTTTTTTTTAATGTTTCTGTAAATCATGAAGAACAGAGATAGCCATGAATGACTTAATTCTGATCTTCCATCCAGCTGAAGTCAGCAGAGTAAAGACGATGTAAACAGGGTCAGAGTCAGTCTCTCAGTCACGATAAATTTCCGTGTGCTGGTTGCAGTATGTTCAGAATGCTTTGAAGTGCTGGTTTGTCAGAGTTCACAACAGTTCATTTCAGCTCCAAATAAAATATTATCTGACTTTGCTGGCTTTCCAGCACCAGTCGATGAAACAGTAGAGCTGTTCTAATTCATTTTATGAATCCAGTTTTCTTACACTAGTTTCTTTATTGGAATTCATACAGAGCTTTCTTTAAACACAGCTTTTCAATGAACAATAACAAAAGAGTGTTTACATAAGACAATAGGGCAGACATCATTTACTGTATAGGGTTGACTTTGAGTTTATGCAACTAAGACAAAGGGAAATGAACACCCCCATGTGGTATAACCTCTGAAAGAGTGTAGCTTTGTTATTTTAAGGCTTGAAATGCTGTACCTTTTAAAGTTTGAACTGTTGAAGAATATACTCTAGAACACGTACTTTGTTCTACTGAATGCAAGCACAATAGTTTCCTTATGTGTTTTAATTTAGTGTACATTCAAAGCAAGACAACTTTCACCTTTTCTGAAGCAGTTTGCAATGTAGCATAAACAGTTTATCCAGTTCTGAGGCTTAAAGAACTTACAGCATTTGTTGTTTTTATAGGTCTAAAAATGTCCATACTAATTCTTAAAATAAGCCCAACAGCTGAGCAGAACTCCTTGAACATTCAGTCTTTAATTCAGATGTTTCAATCTTTCCTTTTTTTTCTGGTCAGCTTTGTGAAGTTCTGAGCTAAATAGCCTCTAAGACTTTTTCAAAGATTATGAAGCTGTGTGCAGAAATGTTGAGGACAATGAGGAACATCAGGACCTGTGTACAAGGGATAATCCAATGGATTGCAATTTTTCTACTTTTCTCTTCCAACTTTGTATGGTTTTAGGATTAAGAAATAGTATCATAAGATAATTGGTTAAAGCACTGAAAAATGGAAACTAACCCATTAATGAGTAAAAATGAAATGGATAAAAATGAAATTTTCTGTCAGTATTATGTGCTGCAGGTAATGTATCTGGCTGCCAATAATATAGCTATTATATATGAGCTGACAATCGTAATCTCACAGGACTGTACTTGGTACAACGCTATTATGAAGCTAGAATGAATTGAAAGAAATTTGTGAATATTGCTTGAAGGATTAAGGATTTGTTTTCCATATTTTTTTAAAAAATACAGAAAGAGCTGTTACTTGGAAGGTGAATAGTTCATAGCGTAGTGGTGTGTTGGTTTTGTTCTAGAACAGACTGCCTGTCTCTCTTTCAGAGTGAAGTCCATGTAGTTGCTCAAGTATGGCCATTCTAAGGGAAGACAGTAGGGATGGGAGTCTCTTATGAAGGGCCCTTTGAACTTCTTCCTTTCTTACAGGCCTGAGTGAATCTGGATTTTCTGACCTACAGATCATCAAGTCGTTATCCTGAATAAACCTCTGTGCAGAGGTTTTGTTTATTGTTAGTCTGGGTATGTTTTTATGGGTAGCTCAGGACAAACATCCAGGTTTGAGTGTTGGTTGGCCTAGTCTGATTTCAGTAGCAACTATACAGATCATATTTGAATCGCAGACATTTTAAACAACAGACTTTTTGCTGTGGAAATTCTTAGACTCTTAAGAAAAAGAGTAAGTGGGGACCTGGAGAGTCCCACAGCAGTTAGGTACCACAAACCATTTCTAACAAAATTTGGACATTTTTTTTAGTGTTTGAATAGGGAAAGCTATTTTATATTCTCTCACATTCAGTCTGTAGTCAAGACTTTAGACCCCATTCTGTATTCCTAATGCTAGGATATTTGTACTTCCCAGTAAGTTGTGAGCGACCTCACCTATCCATTGAGAAAGCGTATGTAAGAAAGATCGAGTGACATTTGCTAACTAGCAGGAGACAAACAATGTAGCCTGCAGGCATCCTGCTAACAGATTACCAGTTAAAACACAGTTTCAGTAAATAGGGGATAGATCATATAGTTTAAATGACAAGTACTGCCCTTCCCCATGGGCAACAGGCATATATGAATGACAGTAAATTAATAAACCAAATAAACTATGTAGTGAAGCCATGCTTTATTGAATTGTCATGCAATATACAATTTAAATGTAAAGAAGAAATATTATGATATAATGGGAAAAAATATTATAAGGGATGCACAGTGACTATTAATGCTTCAACTGTTAATAGGTAACTAAAATATATAAAATGAATTGTGCATTTTTTTCCAATAGCAATGTTTCTCAAAGTTTTCTCAGAACATGGGTGGATTCTGTAAACCACGTTCACAAATCAGAGTTAGATGGTCTATTTATTAGTAAGAATTTGCAGACTTGTCACACCTACTCTACCAAATGAAAGAGTCATCCCTATATTGTCCTTCCGGTAACGTCTGCATGCTCAAACTGCCTACATCAGTCACTTCCCGACTACCGAAGGCAAATTTGCTTTTAGCGAGTGAGACTGAGAGTTTCATTGTGAGAATTTCAAACAAAGAATAAATCAAACTAGTTCAGAGGGTTTATTTATTAAAGTTTGGTTGAGGACTCCTATTGGCTTTTCCATATGAAGTACATGAGCTGATTTTTTATTTTTTTATTATGCTTGTTTTTCACTGTCTGTCAGAAACAACCTATTTCAGCTTCTTGTACAACTGACCGCTGTGATAAGCCAATAAGTTTGTCCTTTTTATCCATTAGACTGAATAAACATTGGGATTTTGTTCATCTCTTAAATCCACTATGTGGCATTTCCCAGAATAGGTAAGCTTTTATTTGCTTGTGTGGCAACCATTTGAAATATGGCATTTTGAACCCCTCTCTCTTTTCCCCGAAGAAGAGTTTTCAACAAACCCTGAGTTTGGCTTTATATGTGGGTTTCAAGGGCTGAAAACATTCCTTAATGTGAAGACACATTATAAGTTTAACACAAGGCTACAAGATTATATCATCAGGTTGTTTATATTATCAATGTTTTCCAGAAAAAAAGTTTTGACAACTAACTTCTGACAATAGCAGCAGCCTCACTCCCTCCCTCCCCCTTCTCCCTTCTGCTTTCCCCCCAGTGAAAACGAGCAGTAAAATAATCCCCAAGACTAATTCACACAAAAGTAAAGAAGGAATCACTGAAGACCCTATCTCAACTTGGATTAATGCTGGCCTCTTTGAGGAATAATTTCTTTTGATGATCTAACGGACCTGTCTTGATGCTTTATATTCTTGTTATTTTATATCTATTTAAAGCTACATCAGAGATTTGAGTGTGAAATACTTTTTAAGTTTGAGACAAACCCTGGATAAGGTCTTCACAAAGAAGAAATTTCAAAGAGACACAAATATAGTATTTCCATGTGTGACAGTAAAGTCTTTGATAACTTGTAAAGAGAGAAAAAGAGAAAGGAGGTGCCATGGTAGAGAAATACTTGATCAGGAGCTACCACAGATATTATTAGATCCAGGGATGCTGTCCCTGTTTTTTATCAAAGCTTATCTGGCCAATAGTTATGAACAGAAAACATTGAGGAAATGTTTGCACCTTGACATTCTGTCACATTGCATCTCGATTTTGTTGTTTAATGTGGATGTATTGTGGCTTTTGAGATACTTTAGAGTATTTTGGCTTTGAGCAGTTAAAGAGATGTATCTCCTATCTATCTTATGTCTTATTTACAAGTCCTGTGGAAGTGCCTCAGATTCTCTGGAACATCTTAAATAGCATGGGGTGCTTATGTTCACCTGCCTCGACTGAGTCAGCAGCTCTACCCAATTTGGTATCATCCGTGAACTTGCTCAAAAAACCTTCAAGTCCTTCATCCAAATTGTTTATGAAAACGTTGAAGAGGACTGGTCCTAAAATGGGTCCCTGAATACATATATTTCAGATATACTCCCAGCTCACTGTAATAGTTAATGCTTTTGTCAGCTTGGTCAATGATGAGCATGATCACACCATCCACTTCCATTTTCGGAATTGGATTTGAATACAGAAGATTAGCTTGCTGGCGGGCTGGAACCAGTCATCTCTGAAACAGGGAGAAAAATCCTGATATTCCAAGTTATGTTCCTGCAAGGAATTAAAAATTTATTCCACTTAATAGGTTCATCAAAATTATTTGTTTTACTAGAAGTTCTTCATTTGAATATTGATGGTGCTAGTCTGGAAACTAGTAAAGCCAAGTATAGCAGGAGTTTTTTGAGATCCAGTTGGAGTACTAAAATACCATTGGATATTGGAGCTTTGAATGCTTTGGAAATAACATTTCAATCATTATCAAACTTTGCACACTTGCACATTAACCAATTTTAATGTTAGATCTGAGGTGAAATGAAACCTTGCATTTGACAACAAACAATTTCTGACATTTTTGATTCATTAGAGAAATGTTGAAATTACATAATATGTGACATTGGTTATGTAGAAAATGTAGGTTGCTTTTTTCAGTAACTAAAAAAAAACTCATTTCTGTACATAGTTCTCTGTGGGACCCCAATCTATGTCCAAAATCAAACCCCCAAATCCCCAAATGCCCTGTTGCTCCAAACCAAAAACTCATGCATCTAGATATATCTAACTGATGTCGTGCAGGGAAAGAAAATAACAAAGACATGACGAAAAGTGACTTGTAGTTATATTATGAAAATATTCTGAATGCAAAGAGTGGGATTTAAAAAGTATACAAGCATGGCAGGTGTTTGGGTGCTTCACAGATGCCCAAGAAGAAGCCCACAGATCTCAGGGCAGATAACTGAGCTGTCCCCAGGTGAACTTACAGAGAAACAGAAAGCACTACAGCTGTACTGGGACTGCACTCCTGGTGAATTTTAATACCCTTAATGAAACACTTAAGCTTTCATTTAAGCCCTTGATAGGAAGACGGTTAGTCTTCCACTAACCGTCTATGTGCCTGTAGACCTAAGGAGACCAAAATTAATATCTTCATTTAATGCAGTACTATTTTGTAGGGAGATTTCAGCTTGGGAAAGAAATGAATTGAGATCTCTCCACTTTTCTCCACTGCCTAGTGTAGAGGAGATCCAAAATCCATTTTAACGATGATGTATGGCTCAGGTCCAGTTCATTGGGATTTAGGTTGCTTAGCTCCTCAAAAGGATCCGAACTCAGACGTTTGTGATAATGCAACTCTCTAAGCTTAAGGCTTTTCATGTAACTTGTTTTTTTCTTCCAGTCATCAACAGCTGCTAGAAAGCTGTTGGAGCTTCCAAAATATGAAGCAGGCATGCACTATATGCTGACATACAAACTCCTCTGCCTTATTGGCACCTGACTCATATATTTGCCATAAATTAAGTTACTTTCCCTTTTTGGTTTTATTTTAATGTGCTTATACAAAAACTTAATCACTTTTACATTATTTGGGCAAACAAATATGGAAAATATGGAGATAGATGAAATAATTCAACCTAGGCCAGTGTGTTTCTATTTCAAATATTATCCATATTTAACCTTTCTCTGCATAGGTTAGAATCTCATAATATTCTCGTGAGATTTTGATTCTTGTTTTTCTAAATTATCTAGACTACTGTACTGTGTGCTTGGCTATCAAACTTGCTGAGTTTAGGAACACTGAGGATAGGTTAATGTGTTCTCCTGCTGCTGATTATGTCAGAATAGACTTTGTCTATGAAACACAAATATCCAGGATGCCAAAGCAAATATTCTGATTCCCTTGAACTCATTAGAAAAGTTTATTTTAGATGCGATAGGATGTGAGTAATTACTCCAGAATATAATAGATACATTGATTAGGATGGGGGAATTCCTGCATAAAGCAGGTCAGTGTCTATGGGAAGTTAATGTTCCCTTTTTTGGAAGGTCAAATATGGCTTAATTTATGAATGCATTCTTAGTTTACAAATATTTTCTTTGACATTTCATCACTTATAGGTAGGCTCCCCCCTGCCCTCCCCAATCCTTTCTGAGTTTCTACCTTGAATGGAAATAAGGTAAATCCATTAACTGGCTCATATTTCCTGCTTAAAGGGGAATGACAGCAATAATTCAGCAAAAGCAGCATATAGGAGTGTGAACACCATGCAGAAAGCCATGTAGTTTATTGAACTTAAAGTTAAAACATGAGGCACGTTAGTATCCGAGGAAATATCTGGTGCATTTTTGTTTCTTCCCAAAACTGTAAGTCTGATATCGTGTTATGTTAACAGAGCAAGTTGCCATTCAGTCTCAATTAAACTGCCAGAGCTGTAAGATAATAACAGCAGGAAATTCTTGAAAGATAATTTCAAGATGGTAGCTACAAATGGACTTCTCTGAACTGATTACAGTTATAATTATGTTGTGAAACATACTTACAGTAAACCTAGAATGCACTTGATTTTTTTTTTTTTTTTTTAAAATACTAGTGAAAGAAAACATCTTATCTCACTTTGCTTCCATGCCATACCCAATACATTCATTCTTGAACTCCTTGTGTTTATAGCCTGCAAGGGACAAGGTTTATTTGAACTGGTTATGTTTTGAGTTCATGGGGGTTTCTGCCTTCGACTGCAGAATGTACTCCACAAGTTCTCGTGTCACTCTGCCTGGCTATTCTTTTTGTTGCCGTGCCAGGGTTTATCACCACTCACTTCTGGATAGTGTTAATGATGCAGTCACTTCCTGTCTGCCAAACAATCGGAACATTCGCCAGGCTTCCCTGCATGTAGCACAGCAAGTCAAGTATCATTACCTGAAATGGTAAAAAAAAAAAAAAAAAAAAAAAAAAAAAAGTTAGTCCTGTTTATAGAAGAAACCTTGATAGATGCTGAACACCCTTTTGAAAGATTAATGCGAGGAAAAGTCATTTTGGATATTTTAGCAGCATTTCAGCTGAATGACACTGGCTTCCCAACACGCATTTATCTCCTTTTTAAATTTGTGATGGAAACAAGCTCCCCGTTCTCATCTTTTGCTGCAACAAACTGTATTTTAAAGGGAAATGAAGACTAAGAGGAAGAAAACAAATGATGAAGGGATGAAGTGCTGTGTCAGCAGTAGTGTGGTAGGGCTGACACAGACAGTTCTCAAACAACCACAATTCCAAAGTCATCTCTTCTCCTTCATAAGATGCAAAACATATTTTATTAAGGGATCCACATGGGAAGAGGTGAGAACTATAAAACCTTACAGGGAAAGCCAGGGAAGACAGAATAAATGTGTTTGAATAAATCCAATTAAGTAGTAATAGCAATAAAAGCTAGAGAATCCTGAGGAGCAGAAATAGCTGTAGAGCTCTTGAAGATACACAGGTTTACGACTACAAATTTCTTAGCAATTGGTTAAAAGATAACGATATTTACTTTTGGAAAAAGTGTTGTGTTGCCAGCTACACCAGTCAGAGCAACTTTCCAAATATTATATATTTTTATTTATGTTAGCTTCTCTCTGTTCAGGAAAACAGTTCCTGTTCTCCACAGCTGAAGGGAGAGGTTGTAAGTCAGAACTTTCCAGTCCTGTGTGATACGAGATGAAGCCAACTCCGTGCTGTGACAGAGAGGATCCTCTTCTCAATATCAGGTGGAGGGTTAAAGCCTGAGGATGTCTGTTGGGTAAACTAACCTTGTTAGAGTCATTTCCATTTTGTGGAGAATAACAGAGACAAGAGGCTTTGCATGGGAGGTAGTTTGTTTCCAACGATGGATTGAAGTGGAATTTAAATCCATAGGTAATATCTCTCAGAGGAACGTTATTCTAATAAGGCTTTTTTTTTTTTTTTTTTTTGAAAGTTGACTGTTTCTTCTGAGGGTGGAAACCCATCTCAGGCCAGAGAAAGCTTTATAAGGGAAGTTTTGTGAAAATCAACCTTCCTTGTTAAAAATTTTCTGCCTAACCACACTTACAGATCTGGACAAATCTACATGATGTTTCAGAAAGCCCATTCTTTACAAGGTCCTTCCTTCATGCTTCCATAATACTTCATAGTTTCCCTTGATGACATGAGAAAAAAGTAAAGGTCTTCTATATCTCTGGAATTCATAGCAGCTCCTGTGTGATTGTGAAGTGGACTGAGAAGTGACAGCTCATTCAGAGCTCATAACCAGAAGGGCTCCATCAGCAAGTTGAAACTTAGGCAGCAACAGCTGGAAAAAGCTGTCCTGAAATATGTGGGGTGTGTGTGTTTGGGGGTGGGAGGGAAGAAAGGGAAGGGAAGGAAGGATCGCTTTGCATCTCCCAACCTTCAGCGCTCCCATTTTGTTACCTCATTGGCAGTTTTGACTCATTTCTAACAACATGCTGGCATCCTTTCCCCAGTTCAACCAGTCCTTGCCAACCCCTGGTGGTGAAAAGGAGCCTGGTTTCTGATGAGCGAAGGAAACCCCTCTGGTCACATAGATCATCCTGCACTTCCACAGACAGGAGAGCCCAGCTCAGAAGGTCTTGGTTTGGCACCAGATCCGAACTAACAAAGAGTGTGTCTTTTAGGCAACCCAGGAGAGATACGCTGCTCAGACTGATCTTTAGCCAGAAATGGGGATATTTGACTCTGTAGACACAGGAACCGGGATTTTCAAAGGAAATTAAGAAATATCTCCACGTCAATTTATTCTTATAGTGAACTGTCAGAGAAATGGAAATTCAGTGTTCACTATACTTTTCTTCAGCTCCTGTGGAGAAACTCTTAGTTACAAAGAATAAAAAGAACTAAATTTACTGTTCTTTGCTAAACAGTAGCATCTGGATTGGTGTGATTTACAACCAATTGTCAGTTTATTCATTTGTTTCCTTTTTTTTTTTTTTTTTTTTTTTTGGAGAGTTAAATAGGAGTGTAACTTGTTAAACAGCTGTTGCTCAGTACACCTACTGACTTCATTGAAATATCTGAGGCTCTAAAATCCTGTAAAACAGCAGTGTTCCCATATAATCATAGATATTTATTTTTGGATATTTCATATGGAATTGAGCAACAGGGTAATTGTGGTTACAAACTTGCAATGTCTCCATTCTTTCAGATGCTTCTTTCTGTTTTCTGGAGTTTAATTTTAGGTTGGGGAATTTTTGGGTCCTCACTGTATATCCCAAGCCTAGCAAAGTGTGAGTGGAATCTGATGTCTGAGTCATTCTGATGGCTATGCCTATAGCTGTGGACTGAGTCATTGCAGAAAGCACAGACTAACTCATGTTTTTAGAATCAGTTTATTAGAATTAGGATTATTGAAAAAAAAAAAGGATATTGTCCTTTATTTCCATATTTTTTTCTACTTCATAACAAACAGATCGCAGTATGTCCTTTCGTATGTTGATTCTCCTCAAATGAAGGATATTTCTGAAAAGGAAGCACTGACCTATGCCTTATGTGTCATGAAGACACTGAGATGAATATATTATAAATTCAACCTACTTGCATGCTTCAGTGTAATATTCCCTCAAGTAGTAACTTTAAAAGGACTGGATGAAGCTTAGATGGTCTAAAAGCTTTGCAGAGACTTTGCTGGGCTTGTGTGAGATAAAATAACTCTGCCCATTGGATTTAAATAAAGCCTTCTGAGGCACAGACCAAAAGGCCATATTGACTGGCAGTGCTGAGATGAAGGCTCATTTCACTGGGGAGCTGGGAAAAGGGAGGAAAATCAGAAGATGTAATGGCATTTCTTTAGTGATATTGTTGTCGGAGATCAATATCATCTGCAGAATTAGCTGGGTGGGGACAGAACGACCTGCTAAGCCAAGTCTCCTTTCTCTTTCCAAAGCCTGGGAAACCAACTCAAAACAATCTTTTAAAATGCGGTTTTACGACCAGGCAAAAGTTAAAGTGTGGAAAATATATTAGTGCAGGCACATGTACTTGCTTGCCTTTTGCTGCAGTGACTGATGATAACCTAGCGTCCTTCTCAACCAAGGGAAAACAAACAAAAAAACAACAGAAAAGTTCAACTTAAGGAAAAACTGTTGATGAAATATTTTTCACTTTATGCAAGCAGTTTGAGTTTAGTTAAACTAATCCCATCTGAAGTTAGGACTCGCTAACTGTTAGATACAGAATTTGCAGGAAGTTCCTGGCACTCCTTTTGTAATCCTAAGTGAAATCTAAACTGGCTGCAACAGGACAGAAATGACTCCTTTTGCCTGCCTGACCTCAGCTCTTGGGATCAAGTTTGGAGATTTGCATAATTCAGCTCTGGTCTTTGAAGGATTTTTAAAAAATATGTTTTATCATTTTAATTTTATTTTGCCATACAAACAGTAAAACTAAAGGGGTTCATGGTGAGATCATAGAATGCTGCAGGCAATAGAAGTTAGAAGGATGGATACTTTGGTTGTTTCTCTTGTTTATTTCCCCATGAGTTTGTTATTTTTTGTGACCCTTTGCATATTTGTTATATATTTGTGTTAGTACCAAGAGTACCACAGCACTTTACTTTGTTCTTTATTACTTCAGTGACATATTCCTAAACATATTTTTTTGATACCAGGAAGAACCAGGCATCTATTTAGAGAGGGTGATTAGTAGCATCCTTTATTAGGTTCTTGTCCAATTACTCAAAGCCTAAAGTGGACTAAAATTGAATAGTGGAGTGAAATATGCTCCCAGAATTATTGTCATCCATCAGGCGAAACTCGCATCCTTGTTGAAGATGTTATTTGAATGAGTCACAAGGTAGTAGCGCATTTCCTGCTAGAATATAGATATAATTTCTTAGCTGAGTCTTTTATTCATACCGACGGCATGTGTTGGCAGAGTTTGGCAAAGTTTAGAGGAAGTCTGTAAAAAGTACATGGGAAATTCTAGCCTGTAAATGCCAGAGACACCTCCCCCTTCTCTCAGATTTGTTCCTGTGCATGACTGGGAACCCACTGATGTGTGCTTTGAACTTCACCTGCAGTGCTTACTCACAAAATGCATTTTAGAGGAAACTGGTACAAGTCATTGCTTGAAGGTTATGGATATCACCTTGCAATGAAAGAATAAAATAAAATCCCTTAAATTATTTTATTCTCATGTCCTGGCAGGATGTTAAATGGCAGCATCCATGTGACTCAATGCTTCCCCGTATTAGGGTTTAAGAAAAGATGGGTTTTTATCTGAGGAGCTATTGCTTATTTATTGCTTCAACTGTTTTTCTTCATATTTTTAAAGTGTAAAAAGCAGATGTGCACAAAGAACTAATAGTTTTGCAGTTAATTTCTGATGTCTGGTTCAGGTCAGGGTAGATTTTAGAATATTCAGTCTTATAATCACAGCCTCATCCCTCAATCTTTTTTACAGGTGTTATTTCATCAAAGTAGGACCTGTAGTTCTGAGCAGCTCATTTCACAGGCATAGCCACTTCTCTTGTGGCAAGTTCAGAACTTTTGTTTCTTTGTAAGCTGTTGCTGAACATTTTCAAGGAATGATTTTTAGTCATTAGGTTTGTTTTTCATGATCTTTCTTCCAGGTGAACGTACTTTTGCAAGGCGTAAGTTCCTGGCCAAGCAGACAAAGTGTGCCAGGGTGAGATGCCCAAGAGCTGAGCTGTGGGAAGAACAGCTCAGGTGCTCTCAGGGATATCTGGGAGAAGTGCTGTGGTGACCAAGATCCCCAAATTTTAATCAGTGGGGGCTGTGGTTTCATGTTAGATATATTGCTACCAGTCTTATGGAATAAACCCTGTATCATAGATCCAAAACTGGCAGCTGGATCGGTGCTCAGGGTGGTCTCATGCTGCACATGGAGTGCATCCCTGCACCTCCTCCAGCCTGGGACTGGGGGAAACACCATGTTTCCCTCCTTCCTGTCCCGTGTTTGCGTCAGAGCTGAGTCATCTTTTGAGCATAAGTGCTGAACTACCCAGGGCACTGGTGCTAAAAAGGAAGCTGTCTTTCTGGCACTGACACCCCTTCATTCTAGCTCTGCAGATGTGGTCAGACTAATAGTTCTTTATTAAATTAAAATCTCCGGCTGTTGTCTGCAGGAGCAGTTACTGATGTAATATCTCTCTTCCCTGGCTGGGTGGCTTTCAGACTTTGGGCAGCAGAGGAGTGCCCAGGGTGCCAGGGAAGGGAAGAGCTGATGGAAGCCTCACAGCACTTGTGTGTGGTGAGTTATTTCTGAAGTCTAGCAAGAGAGTCCCATGCTCAGGAAAGGTGCTTTTTCATTTAGTTATTATAACCCAAAAGATATACCAGTCTGTCACTATAACCTTAAGACCATCCTTTTCACCAAAAAAACCACAGAGCTATGGTTTCATAATTGAGTCTATTTGTGTAGCTGTATATGAGAAAGTGTCTTGAATGTAGAGATGCTAAGGGTTGGGACCAAAAGAATGGTTTAGGCTTGGCATTGTAATACTATAAAGACAATTTATTGAAATACATGGTGTCATGTTAGCAACCTGGGCTCCCTTCATCCTTTGTTTCCTCGCTGTGTAGGACAACAAGTCCTGTGTTGGAAAAGATGCATGATCAAGTACTCTCAGGCAACTGGAGGATCTGAAACTGGTTTCTCATTGAGTCTGTTAGATAGCTGAATGGTAGGTGTTCCTCCTGACTTGTTAGGAAATGGGGTGATGAGCTGTGCTACAGGAGGAACCCTCAGAAGTGCAATAGATGGGGGCTCAAACAACTTTGAATTCCAGGAAGCTGATACATGAGACAGAAGTGTCAAGGTGTTTCTTGGTTTTAGCTTTGGATTTCCCTCCCCCTCCTTCAGGGCTGGGAGCTATACAGGTATTGTATACAGGTATACAAGCTATTCAGCTTTGTTGCTGGGAACCAAGGGACCTGCCTTCCTGGAGGTATCCAGACAATCAGAGCTCCTCTGACTTTGCCCAGAGCCCTTGGGGCTTAAGGCAGCTCTGACCAGAACAAGACGGATGCTTCAGCCCCAGCCATACACACTCCCAGTTGGGTTATAATGGATCCATCTGGCCTGTGGGCAGGGCGAGCCTTCTCTCTTGTCATTGTAGACAGACCATAGGTCTCCTTGGGTTTTAGATATCTTTGAAGTTCAGCATTGCTTTAGGGAATGAAATTCGATCTGTAGGTGACACTTTGTGTAACAGCTTTTCTAAAGACAGATGTTAAATAAGTGACTGTGTGCCTTTCTTTCCAGCAGAGCCTGCTTGTGCTGGTCCAAAATTAACATGGCTTTCCCCTGTATTTTTTCCCCCTCCATTCAGTTAAAAAGAAAAATTATTTCCCAATCTTTTTTTTTTTTTTTTTTTTTTTTTTTTGGTGTATGGTGTTTTCTGAGCAGGAAAGCTTTGGAGCTGTTCAGAATTTTATAGGAAAGAAGCCAGAACAAGGGACCAAATAATGGTGTGTGAACTTGTATGAAACAAGAAGAAAAGTAATGGCCAACCTCCTTTCCTCCTCGAAGGTCTGTTATATAATTCATGGTCTCTCTAGGATTTCTTGCAAAAACAGGATATAGTAAAATCCTTTAAGATATACAAAACTGCTATTTTGGTGCTTAAAATATGGGGAAACTAAGATTATACACTCTGTGGTGAATGTCATAAATGGGGAAAAAAAAGACATATTAAATGCCTGAGTCCCTTTAGGGAGAATATGACAGATTCAAGACAGATGCATGTGAATAAATCTTCTTTTAATGAACGACACTTAGCTCTGCTGGGCTGTATCAAAAATATTGCCACGGTGTCTGTGTCTCTTCAGCAGCAGGAAGCCGAATTGCCAAAGAGGTAATATCCTGAGTCTGATCATTGTATCATAATCAAACAGACTCTAAGCAAGAAGGATAGAGTGTCTCACAAACCATATTGGATTAAACAAGCTTGCTAACTATCTGTAATTTCTGTGGGCTCCAATAACTGTCTTAAAGGGCTAGACGGGAGCAGGATCACAGAGTGCATTATTCCGAATGATCACCATCTCCCTGAACATTGGCCTTACTGTAATATAATGATGAATGCATGGCTATAGTTAATATTCCATTATAGACCTCATTTTCCCAGGGTCTATAACTCACCCATAATAATTTGCTGAAGGTTGAAACTTGGCAGACAGGGCTGCAGACCGGGAATTAATTTTGGTAACACTATAATAAGTGCTCTTTAATTAATGTTAAATGAAAATGGAATTCCTTAGAAATTACACACAGCAGTCATGCGACATGCTGAATGAATTCATCATGATTAATGTTACTAAAATGAATATCAAAAGTGGTAAGTGGGATTTGCCTTTTATTAAAAAGGGTTGCCAGCATCCTTTTACTGATGTTTGGCAGAAAATTACTTTTAAAGGGGCAGCGTGAGGAAAGCACCACCTGTTTAAAAGGAAAAAGGAAAGTAAGGAGGTCAGTCTTGTGTTTGTATGCATTTAAGTACATCTTAATCCTGCAAACCCTGATTTCTTGTGCAGCTTGGTATTGTTCAGGGCAGCTACCTAAGACCTGAGCTGGAGCTCAGAGACTTTTACATTACTCTTCATTGCTCAGAGAGAAACTTTGATTTGTTCATTCTTGTGTTCATTTTATTAATCTTGGGCAACAGCACTAAAGCTTAAGGAAATAGGGTTGGAAAATCTGTACTGGAATGCACTGATGAACACTGGATGGATCCCAAATGATCTGATGAGTGCTGTTGCTGTTGCTGTATAGGAATGCTGGTGGACTACCTGAGCTGACAGATTTCCACTTGCTAAGGGTTTGGTGAAATTCAGCTAGGTAGACAGCCTCTAGAACAGATCAAAGAGGCCACCTGGGAAACAGCAAAATTCATTGTCAGGGGAGGTATACAAAGAATCATTAGACCCAGACCAGTCAATGTCTGAGTACCTCATGCCAATAGTCCCTGTGACAGACTGCAACTTCACTGAGGTAACATGACCTATCTGCTCTGCCGATGTATCACGGTCTACCAGGATCTCCTTATAAAGAGGAAATAAAATCACCCAACTGCAAGTTCCATGAAGCAGCATGGCAGGTGCAGTTGGCTAACAAAATGTTTTGAAAAAAAATTATCATGTAGTTGATAAAGTGAAATATTTTGAGTTTCATTGGACTAACCCAGAAAGAAAGTCTAGCTATCTGAATAGGAAACTGGAGGAAAAAAAATTAATTTGGCAAACAATAGTTATTTACCAGAAAATTCTTGATCAGCTGCAGTTCTGTTGCTCCGATAAATGGGGAAGCTTATTTCTATGTAGTCCTTTTCCTTAGGAATAAATAAATAAATGACAGCACTTTTGTTGGTCAGGCTGTTATATGAACTGCTTGCTTCCATAGCAGTGGTGGCAGACAGTGCAGCCAGACTCTTTCTTCCTAGGCCATCACAAAATTTTCACTCATTTGTTGTTTGCACCCATTTCAGTAGTGCTTTTTCAGCAGCTCTGTAGACCTCTCTTTCTTTCTCTTTAAAAGAGTTTTTTCTTTTTAACGTTTATATCATATACAAAACTGTTGTATGATTATCCTTACTAGTACATTCTGCTCTGTCTCCTGTGATGCTAGTGTTATCACTCCACATGTCCCAGATCCGGCAAGAGGACATACAGCTAAACACAGACACTCTGGTGCCAAAGAAAACAAAACAAAAGTGATAGTCTCAAGCAGTCTCTTTCTGAATGTACACTGTGTCTTATTGTAAGGATAATCAAATATAGGGATAAATGAAGAAAATATATATATATTTGTGGCACTTGTGGGCATGCAAGGGTCTGGATAAATTTCTGAGATTCATAGAGGCTCTTTTTCTAAGCCAGAGGATTTGAAATCCAGAGAGATTTGAAAGGAACCAAATCACATCACCAACATGACTGTGCAAAGGAATGAAAGCACACTGGAAAAATGAATAAAACTAAACCTCTTTTGACAACTACTGCTGACATACAACATCAACATCTACACAAAACAATACTCTGTCTGCTTTATAAATCAAAATAGAGAAGATATCTCTACTTGAGATCTTCCGTATTTCACCCAGCCTAGAGGAAGGGAAACTCTGTCTTTCTTTTTAACTTGCATTCAGCTTAATTTCCTCTGATTATCTGTTATGGTGTTCCCCTTCCTTCCTCTTACTTGTCCCCCTGTGCTAGGGGTCAGTGTTCGGGCAGCTGGAAGCAGAGCGATAGGATGAGGGGGTAGCAAGCTACTGCCGTGCTTCTCCTCTGCCCCTGGGGCAGCTGCCACCTTACAGTGATCAGTCATCGACGTGGTGGTCTGGCTTTGGACTCTTTCCTTCCAATTCCTACTGGGAGAATTTTTAGGGTTTTGATATTTTTCAGAGAAAGAAGCAGCAGCAAAATACTGCCCAAGGCCGGATGGTGGTGACACAGACATTGACCAAGACAGGGCAGTACTGTATGGTGTGACCCCTTATGGAGAGCAACGTGTCTCTAGTATCAGAAGGACATGAGGGCATTGTCCTCATTCATTTGGCTTTATTTCCTGCAGTGGTTCCATGATACCAAGCCTCAATATTTTCCTAATTTATTCTTTTCCCCATTTTTTTTTTCTAATTCAAACTTTGCAGTTTATTATTTTGATACTTCTTTAATTTTAAGCTAACAGTATATTAAAAAGTGTGTTAAAACATACCTACAACATCACTGTATTGCTAAAAAAAAAAAAAAGGGGGGGGGGGATGGAGCAAATTCAAACTGGCTGTTTTAGTAACTTTTAGGGGCAAGATGATTTCTTCAGATAAACAGGCATTTTCTTAAGCAGTTTGGAATTATTCTGCTATCAAGAGTCAACTGTGTATTAACAGACCAGGAGAAATCAAAGAAAAAAGACCAGACTTCAACAGATGGCTCTCAGGTCCCACATGCACACCTCTGTCCAACAATCTGTTTACAGTTCAGGTTTATTTTTTGAGTGATCGTTTATTTGGACAGAGATAACAGTGCTGTTTTCCCCAAAGAATGTCTGATATGCTCTATGGTGTGAAGGAAAAGGATGCATTACCTTGGCCATGTAGGGCTAATTTTGATGTGCACAGAACTGTACATTGTCAGAACTGGGGGAAGCCTGAACAGACTTACTAGGAAATATAAAGGTAAAATTGATTTATGCAAAGCGTTCTGTGAAGATATGATTCAGAAAACCTCTAAAAGGCCAAACAGAGTCAGATGAGAGGTCTGTCCATCATCTGGTTTCCTCTCACTGACAATGGCTCTTAGCAGATGCCTAGAGAAGAGTTTATAACAACAAAAGATAGGGAAAAGATTCCAAGCACTGAAATTTTGCTAACATCAAGGAATGAAAAAGGAGTTCCCTGAATCATTGCTTTCAATGGCACATAGTTTAAAAAAAAATCAAAGAAACAAGAAAAAGATTTTTCACATTCAAATAGTGACATTCTCAGTGATCCAGCCTGCCTTGCGCACCATCAGGATTAGTGGGAAATGCCATGGCAATTTCTTTCTGGAAAATCCAGCCACTTTTAATTTCAACTGCCTTCCATCAGACCACCGCGTTTTTGTACCTAAAGCAGCACAGTCTGGAAGTGGAAGTGAAACAGCATATGCTATGAATGAAGGAAGGGAAAGTAAATAAAGACTAATATCCCATTTTAGCTTGAAAAAATAAGCTTACACCAGACCACATTTATTTACCCTCACTTTCTGTTTGAGAGCATCCTGCATGTCCAGAGAAGTGACACATGCAATAAAAATAACCTTGATACCTTGTGAGTGCTCATTCCACTTTCGAAGTTTGCAAGAGAAGGGAAAAAAAAAAAAAAAAAGACAGGCCTTCTTGTCCCAGTGTAGTGCACTGCAGGCTGAAAGAATGTTTGCTGCTGCTTTCTGTGTTGTGTGTGTGACAGATGTGGGACAAGACCAGACATTGAGAAAGCTCCAAATTATTTGCAATGCCCAAGAAAAGGTGTGTAACACAATAAAAATGTTTTCTTGTTCAATGGAATGGCTCAGGGGTACAGATCTTACTGAGGGTTGCGTTACCAAAAAGCAAGACTGGAAAAGACTGGGCTGGCCGGTTACCTAAGGGGGCTCTGCCTGTCACAAATAAGTAGAAGAATGTAATGCAAAGGTTGAATGTGGCTGGAAAAGATCCAACAATTTAAACTCATCAGTGTGGAAAATAACTACATACTGACAGTCCTCCGCAGAGCAGGAAAAAAAAAGAGGCAGGGGCTTATATTAACTTTTTGTGTTTTCAACAATCAATCATTAATTAATTGAACAGTATTTGTAACTTTAATGTAACTATTTGCACTTTCATACTGTGCACATGAAATGATGCTTATGCTTATTATTGTGCAGGAGATAGAGCTGTGTAATGAATAAGAGTAGGAAATAAAGCATGATGTTCTTGGAATCTAGCTTCCCAATCTCACAAATTAAAAAATAAAAAATTACCTTGATTTGGGTAGATCTTTTAGTTATCAAGGGTGGAGTAAAAAGTTTTAAGCAGCGGGAACAAGAGAAAGGGAAGCAACCACGGTGAAGTCAGGTTACTCAGGAATTTATTTCAAAAGAGAAAACTCAGCCATTCGTTTGGCTGGAAGGCCCAATAGATGAGCTAGATTGTTGCACAATTTGGGGCCCCTGTGCAGGTTAAGGAAGGTTTCTGTCTTGTTCCATTAAAAGCCAAAGTGAAGAAAATACACAGAGTGCCTGGTTAATAATGTTTAGGTATCAGCGAGGAAGATGTAGGCAAAAGGCACCTCGGTTCCTCACAATGCCAGGTCTCTGGATCCTTACTTATTATTATTATTATTTTTAATAATCGTGTTTGGAACAATACCTAATGAAGAAATATGCAATGCAAACCTACTTCAAGGCAAAGTGGAGCACATTTTCCATTAATCTTATTTCAGCTCCAGTGCCAAAAGCTGCAAGCTCCATGAGCACCTTTCAGAGGGTTATCTGATTGTCCTTCTCAGCACATGGCATGCTGCAACTTAGAGCAAGCAAATTAAATATAATCATATCAGCGCATTGAAATTACACTCCTTTTCCATATGGGGCCTGTGGGCAATCATCGTGTTGTTATCCATTTATCTATTTCCCTCTAGGAAGTTTTCAGACTAACTAGCCAGAACAAATTCGAAGACTCTGTCATAATTTCAGGAATTGCAGCACCAGAGGGCTTCTAACACCTCTGGTATTTCTAGGTCCTCTGCCACTGAAGGAAGGGCATTTGGGGTTAGTTGCTTTTTCTTTTTCTTTTTCTTTCTTTCTTTCTTTCTTTTTTTTTTTTTTCTATTTTTTCCCTATCTCTCTCTCTCTTTTTTTTTTTTTTTTTTTTTTTTTAAATCAGTTCTCAAGGTAGAGAAAAATAAGGCTGCAGAGTTTATCATATGTCCATGGTGATGCTAACAAATGTATTTCCTCCAAGTGCTGATATTATATAAGGCTGCATGACATCACACTGCTGCTTCCCCTTCATTCTTCCCTTACAAGGGCAGTATTGTATGTTCAGTAATTTGTCAGAGACACTAAAAATGGCTTGGGTGCAACAATAACTGTGAATAGGGTGAGTGGGTTCGCTGTTATGACTTGTTTCAGGGGCTTAACTTTTGGAAAACAGCCTAAAAAATAGCAGCTTAAAGGAAAACAAAACAAACAACACCAACAACAAAAAATAAAACAAACAAACAAAAAAACAGAATCTGGGGCATTTGCTCAAGCCAGACATTAATTCCATTTAGACCTTAAACCATCCCACACTTAATTGTAGGTCTGCTGCATTAGCTTGTAGGAACAGTAAAAGCATGTAATTCGATCTAATCAGATCGGCACAGGAACAGGGCGCTTGGTGCCAAGAGAACCCACGGAACAAAAGGACAAATGTGATTGCAGAAAAGTAGTTTCACAGCACCGTAGAATATTCCTGTGGGACTAGTTGATCTGTCCAGAAGGAAGTGTAAGAACCAAAATACGTAAGGAAATGCTGGTGTTTAAGCTCTTTCTGTACTGTTGCAGCAAGGCACCAGCTGGTCTGCTCAGGGCTGCCACTCGGTGATGTGCACGGGCCACCACTGGTAGGATTTCCGTCTCACACAGGTTTCATTGTCCATAAGCTGGGTGCTGGCGTTGTGTTCACTGGAAATAAGTGTCTCCAGGAGGCAACTCACTCCCTGCTAAACTTGGTGTTCAAAACAGGTATTGGGATTGCTTGAGTGTTTGAATTTTGTGCAATTAATGTGAACCACTTGTTGACAAAGTCACTGCTGGGAAATTACGTCGTACCAAAAAAAGGACACGTGCTGTGATCAAGTGGTTTTTCCCTCCAGTCACTTTAGTGTTGTCTCCATGATAACTTCTTGAAGTGATAAATACTTGTCTGGAACTTTTCTTGAGGAAATTCTTGGAGCATGTAGAAATTTTAGCCTCTGTTGGTATTTCTGCTCTCTCTGCTTTCCATAATAATGTTCTATCCTTGCTGAAATGTGAAGTTTTATGTTGTCAGTGAAGATTAATGAGTGTGGCTTATCATGAATTTCAATCACAGTGTTGCTTTAGATGTTCTGTATCTACATTGGTTTGTTGAATATCCGTTTTTTTTTTCTTTTAACCCCATCTAGTTTAAACACTTAATAGTTCAGAAATAACACGAATTGTTATTTCAGAAAATAACACCAACTGGATTTGGGTGTAGGGGGCCTGTTCCCCCGATTTTTTTTAGCCACATCAGAATTGCTGTTGATACAGTTCTAGTGGTCATGATGGATTGCTCATATTTGTTCAGCCCAGTGTTTAAATCAAAGTTTCAAAGACAGAGTTGAGCAAAAATAATCCTGCTCGCCCACCCGCCAGTCAAAATAGGAAAAATAATTAGGCAAAACCTCAGTGACACAATTCAATGAAAGAAAAAGAAAAGGAATTTGGCTCTAATCAGAGATGGCAGCTTTTTAGCAAACAAACAGAAAAAATACCTTGACCAAACTGTGTTAGTTTCAAAATGGAATCTTCCAACTGGGAGTCAGAAAATTTGCAAAAAGCAAGTGCAGTTCATTAAGATACCGTATGTCTTTCAGGGAAAAAATAAATGAGCATTTTTCTGTCTGCCGCTTTTCACTGATCAATTTATTTGGGATTCATAGGTCCCTTATTGAAACAAGAAATCGAATGAGAGTTCAGAGAGTTACTAGAACAGAAAATTACTTCAAATGGGAGCAAGTTCTTGCTTGGTGAAGACCAACTTGGCCACGGTCCCAGCCCTTTCACTGGTGGCCTCTCAGGAGGTCAGTTCTACTGGCCTCTGGGATTCCTCTCCCCAACACGCCGAGGCTTTGCAGACAGTCGCATCCTGGCTGCTTCTCTCTTGGCATTCGAGGGGGATTTCCTGCACATCTCTGCTGTTTCTTTCCCTTTCAGCATGCCCTCTTTGGAACAATTATAACATGGCCTTTAAATTACGGCATCACAAAAGCTGACACTAGAATTATTTAAGAATAGAAAGTGTGAACAGATTAAGTGGAGCATTAAAAAAGAGAACAATCTGATCTGTCAAAGTACAATGACAAATCCAATGTTTAGGAACAATAAGCATATTATAGATGTGCTACACATTTGTTTGACTGTGCATGGTTTGTATAAACATTCTTAGCTCATTTAAATAGAAGTTCTAGCTTTGTCTGCATGACACTTTTGTTTCTGACAGCCTAAAAAGAGACCATTAAATAAAGCAGAAATTAAAGGGGAAAACCATGACCTTGATCGTGATATAATTTGGTAGAAAGTTAATTGGTAATTGAAGACTGGGTTTGCCTTAGTCAGAGTTTCTTATTTCTTAATATTTATCTGATATTAGGTATTTGACGAGCTGCTTAGAAAGCAGAAAGACTTTCAAAGGTACTGAGTGTTCTTGGAGGCAGAAGTGGGAGTAAAATAGAACTTTTGTATTTTGATATTATACCCCTTGTTTTATTCTATTTTGTGACAAAATACCCTAAAATATAAATGCTCTGTTATGGAAAAAAATTGTTTAAATTACATATTAAAATATCATATTTTTGAGATCAGAATAGCATCTCCGGACAGTGAATCTCCACTGAGATATGTAATTGAGATCCTGAACTTCCCTGTAGCTTTTCTATCCAGCTGTGCTATAGATCCTTCATAAACTATTTGGTCTTCACATATTGTTGAGACACTGCAGCACCTCAAGAAAGCTCTTTTTTATTTTTATTTATTTATTTATTTTTGACCTGGTCTTACAATGCTGTCAATTAATTCAGATATCTTGCAGATTCTCATAACAAAAAGCAGTCTTATTTGTCCAGGTAGCCTATGTTGTGTTTGCAACTTGAATTCATGACATGTTTTTGAACTGCAGTTACTTTTTGAACCTACCTGTAGAGATGAAGAATAGGAATAAAATGCTATTTTATAGAAATGTAATTTATATAATTTATATATTTTTACATAAATATAAGTGGGGACATTCTCAGGGACATGCGAGCAGTGTGCTGGGCTCTTCCAGCCTGGGGAGGAATGGAGCTTGTGTCCCACCCACATCCAGCCAGCCGCTGCTGATAGGGTGGTGGGACCTGCACATCCTTCTCTCCCACTGCAGGGTCCAATCCTGCACTAACTCAGCAGCAAGGCTTCCACACACTGCAGTGCGTATGGAGGCAAGCAGTGTCTGTGCCATTAAACCATGCCGTGATTTGCCCCTAAACACCCAAGTTTGTTTAATTTCTAGCTTTTCTGTGTTCTCTGAGTCCCACTTTTGTCCAGCTTCTCTGTCGCTCTGGCAGGAACAGCATTGCTCTGTGAGGGTCCTACCCACTGGCTGGGGAACTCTTACGGGTCATTTTACACATTAACTTTGAGTTTGGCTGTGGAAAGTTAGTCAGCTTTTGTATTTAAAGAAGTCCTGATGTCTGACTGATCACTGGGATGGAAAACCAGGTGCTGCAGAAATGTCATCCTGCTTTTTATTGATTTATTTATTTAATTTTTCACTCTTTGCAGAGATAACTTTTCTCTCTCCCAAAATGTGAAGTAGGAAACATTTGCTTATTTGCCATCTATTCTGGCTGAGGGATAGAGTGACCTGTTCAGTCAAGTTTAAACAGGATAGGGAACAGCAATATCTACAGGATATAGAGAAAGTAGTCAAAATGGAGCTAGAGGAAACACAAACGTAGGCTATACCAATGCTGAGAGACATTGATGTTGTAGCTGATGAGATCTGACATGTTTGCAGTCTGCTTCTTGTGAATGAAGAAGAGGAGTATTAGCCCTGTGGTCATGGCCTGTACAGCACTAATGTTAGTGCAAGAGTAGATGGGATAGCACAGAATACAAGCTAGATTTGAGAAATTTGATAACACTGAAAAACAGGCTCATGCTGTGTTTTTACCTTTTAGTTTTGGTAGTACAGCAATGCCAGGTAGTTAAGAACAGAAATGTTGTATAGAAGCAAAAATTTATATACACCTGGGGTGTGGGGTTATGGAAGAAATTGCTTGTGTTTCAAAATTGAATTCAGTTTGGTATACGTGATATACATATGGTATCTGTTCGTTTGAGAGTACCAAGTTCCCTGTCATTTGGTCTTTGGCTGCTCTTTTTATTGTTTCTTGTAATGATAAGGAAATGGATCGTCTCAGAATAAATGAATGCCATATGTACCGAATGTACATGAAAATGTCAGCTTTTGTGTTGCATATTGTTAAAACCCCAATATGAATCCATGTTAGAGAACTTCGGAGAATTTCTTCATATTAGCCTGCAGCTACTCTCCAGCCTCTGTACCAACAGTAGTCAAACCTTTGCTGAAGCAAAAGTTTCTGTGACTCAGTGACAGAGCCTGCACTGAATGCGCGCCATTGTTTTATTGGTTACAGAAAAATAAGTGAATGGATCATTAAGTTTCCAGGGTAGGCTATTTCTGTTTGGACTGAAACAGCTTGGATGTGCTTTAAAGCAAGTAATGGAGCATTAATCTTTCTATTTCCCGTATTTTTTTTTTCAGTGAATTTTGTTGCTAGGTAACATTAGATTTATTCCCCCCCCCCCCCCCAATGTATGTAATACATACATTGTTATGCCATGTATTTTTTTTTTGGAATATATGTTAGAGTGTGGTTCTATTCTTTTTTCAAATGTTGTCAGCACGGGAATTGGCTGTAATTAAATAGAGTTAATAATTCAAACTAAAAAATTACTGAAAAATTAATAATTGATGAATATATAATTTAAAGTATGTATTGTTGTCACTTTACAGTTTATGCTATTAGGGACCCCTCCAAAATTAATTTAATTATGAATTTAATTAACAGTGCAGTGTGGATACAGTTTTCTTCAGATATTCACAAAGAAGAGATTTCAGATGGTCTATGGACTTGGGAAATGTTGTAATTCTGAATAATGATTAAATATAACAACTTTTGAAACCAACTGCAAAGATGGAGTAGGTGGATTATTATCTAACCTTATGAGAAAATCACTTTCTCAGCTTTCTCACGTGTAAAATAAGGTAATGATTAAAGATGTCGAAGGGATTTTTAATGACTTTTAGATGCTTAACTCCAAATGAGTTGAGGCATTTCTTCAGGCTTCAAAAAATCCTGGACTCTGAATGCACCTTTAACTCCAGTCCTAAGTAAACTTTTTGCTATTTCAGTACCCTTTGCTGATGTCTGTTTCCTGTCTTGTATCATGAATCACATCTTATACCTCAGTTGAATATGAAAGACACTACACTGCAGTAATGATTAGAAATTGTTGAAGAATTGCAGCTGAAAAAAAAGGGGGGGATTTTAACTCCTCTAGCAATGCTGGTCACTACTTTAAAGCTCTCACTGACTTTGTACTCATGGGTTTTATGTTAGCATCCCAACTTCATTGTGCCAGAAGCTGAATAAACATAACCAAAAGATGGCTGTGCCCCAAAGTGATTAACTTCTACTCAGCGAGGTGATTATGTCTTTCATACTTCTCACCTGAGCCAAGAGACAGCAATCTTTAACCTCAGCTCTGCCAGAGCTCTGCAAAGCAGTGGTGCCTGCACCACCCTGGTCCTTCCCCTTTGCTGCCTTCTGCTCTGTCCCATCCCTACTTGGGGTCATTGTGTTAAAAGGTGATTCTGTGATTTTAGAAATGAAACAAACATTTCCAGAGAGGCCAGGCTGAGATGTTGAAATATCCATATTAACCCACATGGCGTGCTCTAGATTTACATGTAGTTGAAGCTCAAATGGAAAATTCCTAATAAATATAGCATACGTTAAATCAACAACACTGTACAGATATTTAATAGGGTTATGTCTACATTGCTCTGTAAGCCTCTAGGATTTAGCAGAGAGGGGTCATCTTTTCAGAAGGATTTTAGAACCATGCATCAGGATAACATTTCCTCTTGCAGGGCCATGCAAAATTAATAAAATTTTGCTTTTTGTTGTTAAATACCTCAGGATTTTTCTCTGCAGGAAAAACAGTTGAATAATCTGTCTCTCTGTACATCTTGCCAATATCTTACCTGTAGCAACAAATGTTCCCTAGAATTTGTGTCTATTCTTTGCTACCACTTTTGAGAGAGAGCACCAGGGCTTCGTGCATTTCATTGCACGAGGGCTTTGCCAGCTTGTTTACCAGAGAGGCTGCAGCAGCAGATGCTGTAAACAGGCATACATTTTCCAGAACAGGAAGAAGAAACCCAGAAGGAAATCAAGATTACACTAGAATACTGTAAGTAATTTTAGAAAGCTGAATGAGCGTCTAAAGCCTGACAAGCACTAGACCTTTATTTTCACAAAGCTTTTAAGCACAGGCCTAATTATAAACACATGCTTATATAAGTTGCTAACCAACAAAGTACGTGAACGAAAAAGTAATTTAACAATAATATAATAGCTTCACAATAACGGTATCTTGTGCTTTTCCACTTATAAATCTGTAGCTAACGTAAAAGTAAATAGCACAAAGGAAATGTATATGGCTTTGCCTTTCCATGGCAAAAAGAGCCATAAAATAGCAGAGGTCATGTGGTAAGTGTGATTTACCTGAACTTTAAGTACTTTGAAAATGAAACACCAGGAACAGCATAATCAGTCAGGAGAGCAATTAGGGACTCCATTACCACTCAAGAGAAGCAGCAGAGACCATAATCACTTGCCCGAGGAAACAGTTTTCACATACACCCTGAATTCAGCATGTTTTTGCTGTGTATCAGCAGTGTGTAAGTAAGGGAGTGTCTTAAGCTCTTGACAAGAGTAAGAATAATACATAGGGAATGGGGCTGTTATTTGGGGAATCTGTCTAGTCGTAATTTATTTGTTCTGCTTCGTATCTGGAAGTAGTTGCTAAATACATCCAAAGTCTGGACTTGCTCAAGGTACGTGGAATGCTACTTTTGCTGACAAGGTTTGCTGTGTGTCCAGCAGACAGGGGACATCGAGGAACCTTTTACTCCATTGCACTCTAAACAACAGGAATTGCTGTAGTGGTTTGCTTAAAGGACTGCTTCTCTCCCAAACTCTCTCTTTAAGGGGTAGCAGAAAGACCAACAGGGACAAAGATGAAAAACCGGAGATTTTAAAAGCATTTATGTGATGGAAATTTGGTGTGGGAAAAGGAAGGTGACTCTCATGAGCCTTACATGAACCCCAATGTGCAAATGGGAGATGCTGAATGTAGCCTTAACTCCAGGCAAAACATATTACTCAATGGCAGAACGATACAATGAAACGGCTTGAGTTGGAAGAGGATTAAGACTACCCCATGTGTCATGTATAAAAGTCTAAATGTTTAGGAAGTGTATTCAAGGCTCATTTTCTTTGTTTACTGTGTATTTCTTGTGTTAACATATAAAGTTCCATAGTATTTTAGGCTCCTTTACAAAATCTATCCAGTTCAAATGAAGCATTTTAATAGCTAGAATCTGGGGAATGGATTAACAGATTTGACAAGAACTAACCAGTTAGGCTGATGGGTCCCTCCAGAAGAAGATCAAGATAGGTTTCCTTTTGGGGTACGTTCTGAGGGGTTCAGCCAGGACACCTACATGGTCTCTGAGAAGAGCCCAACTGTTTTAGGACCATAAAACCAACAGTTAATGGGAATTGTGAAGCTAGATACGTTTTAGGATGGGTTGCATGTGACTGAAGGTAATGCCTGCTTGCAACTGGTGTGTTAGTTTTGTATTCTTGTTTACAAAAATGAATGTCAGGGAAAAATTCAACCCAAAATAATGATAGTGTTTTGTAACAGCAAAACACTTGAAAGAGGGGTCTGTATCTCATGGAGAAGTTACTATGAGTAACAGTAAACCAAAGCCAAATGTGTACATAGGCAATGGCTTTGGTATCTCAAATTAGGAGCCTTTTTTCATTTTTGATAAGTGAAAGTGCCTTTTTAATGCCCACGAAAAACCAAAAAATGACTCAGTGTTTGTGCTCTGGTGTGCTGGAGGATACTACTCAATATTTAGAGAGGATTTGCATGGCAGATAGACTGAGAACAACTACAGTTCCATGATTCTCTTAGCATGCCCTGCTTTTTGGCTTATATATATATATATATTTTCTCCTAGTATGGATTTTGTGCATTCATCCAAGATATTCAGCCATCTAGTAGTCATACTGCTCCAACAGGGTTCCTGGACATCTGGAAATGTGGACTTGCCAAGTGCATTAGCATACAAGAGCTCCACAGTTCATGCACAGTAAATCTGGACCATGCAGGAAGTCTTTTCTCAGGTCCCATACAGTGATCTGTACACGTGCACAACAGCTGGTTGTGCATCCCTGGCTTCCTGGTAGCTTCCTGGAAATCTCTTGGAGAAATATGAGAAAACTGCATACACCACACTACAACTGTGGTATAAGAAACTCATTTTGCTGTAAACTCATTTTGCTGTAGCATACGTGCATAAGAGTAGTATATGGCAATTTGCAGGACTGAGCTTATAGTAAAGGAGAGTTAGTTAGTTATGCATTTTCTATTTCTGGGCAGCAATGGTTAAGGGAGATTTGAAAGCCAAATTATAACTAGAGCTGACTGCCTGTGTATAAATTTTGAGTCTGAGTTTTAATCTAATGGTATTTCTGAGCACAGGCTCAACTGCAAGCTCATAAGTGGTTTCCTTGACAGAGGTAAGCACACATCAAGGCATTCAGCAGCAGGCAAGATTAAGTTAATAAGACTAATTACAGACACCCACACTCTTAAAATCAATCAATCTATCTATATATATATAGATACAAATTATATATATACATATACTTGAATGGGTAATGTAGTGGCTGTTATTCATTGCTCCTGAAAAATATAATCCAGATTGTTTGTGCTGGTGATGACTGATGAATATTAACTCCATTGCTTGTTTTGTTCATAATGCTTTCAAACTGCATTCATATTCTTTCAAAACAGCTTTACATTATGATGGAAGAGATATTCCTTTATCTCCATACTTCCCATGAAATTTCTGTTTAGTGATCTTCACAGAATCACAGAATGATTGAGGTTGAGGTTGGAGGTCATCTGGTCCAACTCACCTGCCCAAGCAGGGCCACCCAGAGCAGCTTGTCCAGGAAAAACTGGGAGAAAGAGAAGTATGTGCTAAATATTGATCTGTCCCTTGGGAGAATTACATTTCTGTCATAATTGCAAGACAGGATAATGTTTCGGGATGACCACATTTAGCTCTTGGGTTAATAATTAGAGCAGTGGGAATGGTGGGGTGTTTGCTTTGTCTCCAGCCTTGACCTATTATAAAACAAGGTTCTTTATGGTGCTCATCCTGATTGTACCAGAGTATATCCCTGAAGGGATAGGGGCATTTATTTGTCCTTCTAGCATGAATGAGTTTGCTCAAAAGGTCCTATTCTAATGTGCACATACTGTTGTCTGATATATGATATTTCTAATGCACTTCTTGGGTCACTTTATTTTTTTTTTCCCCTTTTCCTTTGTGTTTAGCATGATCTTATTGAATCAAGTTTTGTAACTGGCTCTCAGCAGATTCAGTGTTCTGCAGCTTGAAGTGTCAGATTGTGGGTGGTCTGTTTCATTTGAGGCATTTTGAGCCAAATGTGAATAGAAAACAGCTTTTGTTCTGCAATTTTGGACTTTACCCTTAAATACCTACCAGACTGTAATCATCCACACATCAGCCACTGCCAATAAATAACCTATTTTATTATCCAAGTCTCTAGATGGAGAGGAACATTTTTCCTGAAATCAGCTAGAGGCAAGCAATACAGAGGACCATCTTTCTTTCTTCTTCTTTTTTTTTTTTTTTTTTTTTTTCCATATAAAAATGAGTTAGATATTTTATTAGAGTGTCAGTGATGTGATTATTTCTTCTGTTAAATAAGAACACTGATACTGAAGTTAAGAACAAAAAGGGCAGTTTATTTTTTTTCTGTGCTGCATACTGATATAAAGGAGAGCAGAATCTGGCCGACAGAGTTTTTATATGTTTGGGGCCAGAATATATGTGCAGCACAGAGGCTAAGAAAGCACAAAGTTTGATAACCATGATGGTATAATTTTACAAGAGCCCTGAGGAATCTTAGTCAAATCTTAGGCTGCGTGGGCAAGGCATAGTAAAGGTGCTAAAAATAGAAAAGCTCCCTAGCTCTCCAAAAGCTCATAATCTAGATGTCAGGTAAAGTCAAACAGGTGGATAAAAGAGGTAGGCAGCGCAGACAAAGCTGGCAGATGAATTAATGCTGCAACATGCACAACTTAACAGAAAAACAGATGCTTTAGACAGACTTTCCCCTAATCATAGTTCAGCAGGACTAATATATAGGCCATCCTAGCAGAGCTAAGTTTAAAGAAAAAAATAATAAAAAAAAGTGTTTAAATGTGAATTTAGCCTTCAAGTTTTCTTCTCACCTTGTTCAAATATTTAGAAAGTGCTTGTCTTCCCATCTTCTTGAATTCCCCAAAGGATGCTGACAGGGTAGTGCGCAGTAGCTTGTCCACACTGCTACAACAACAACTGATTTGAAAGGGTTCGGCTGGATCCAGTCAAAAGTTTTCACTCCCAAGGGGCTTTTCTATTATTTTTATGATACATCGGAGTTATACTTGTGATGCTGTTCCCTTTCACATAATCTCACAGCTCTGATTTGTGGCTCCCAAGAGAGTACTTACAGCACAGATGAAGGGCACTGGGTTAAATCTTGTTTTACTAGGCAACCTGCTTTGTATCATTTTCCTTTTTTTTTTTTTTTTCATAGACCCAGAACAATTTTTTGGTACATTGTATGCAAACAAATGCTGCTCTGGGTTGAAGCCTATCAAATAGTTAAACCAAATGGTTGTGATTCAGTGAGTGATTGAGTCAGCCTCTGGATTCCTTGTCGAGATTTTGTATTGATTTATTGTGTGGCCTCAGACAACTAGCTAATATCTTTATCTCAGTCTATTCTCCCTCTTACTTGAAAGCCTTATCCCAAGAGAACCGCTCTTCCTAAAGGAAAATCCCAGGAAACACAGTTTAAAGCAAATTTCCTGGTTGTGTTAAAGGAGGTTGAAGTCGAGGGTCACTGGACCTGCTGCGTGCCTGACACTAAGCTGACCTGTGCATCTGCAGAGGTTACTATGTCATATGTTCAGGGTGACCTGGTGGCAGGTACATGCAGTGCTCAGATCCTCATCCACTGAAGACAGCCCTAAAATGAGGTATCTCTGGGTCTGCCCTCTGGGTCACACCTGGTGGCTACCTCTCACAGAAGTGCAGAAATATGCCGGGTCATTCTTCATGCAGATGAGGGGTGATAGATCAACTTGTAGCTCGAGGACAGCTATTAGAAAGCCAGGTTTTCCACTTGCTACAAATCTTTCTGTAGACCCTTTAATTGCAAGGCAAAATCATTGCTTTTTGATAGCTACTCAGAACTGATGTGCTGTCAGAATGAAACAAGCCTTTTCAGGCTGGCTGCAGGTGTGATTGCTTACCTCAGACTTTTGCATGTAATAGTAATTTTCATGACTCTTAAAAACTTAGTTCAACTGGCCTTTGAACTAATCTTTCTCCTCCTAGGACAGGGATGGCACCGAGCTGTAGGAAACTGAAGGTGTCTTAGAAGTGTTGGCAAGTCTTAGATACGCTGGAGCTGCCGCCTGCTGCGAACTGCTTTCCTCTTCATCAAATCCTGGTGCTGGTTCCTGAGACGTGACACACTGAGCCGTGTCACACCATTTTGGCCAAATGCTAGAAAGTACATCAAGTTCAAGGCAGTTTTGGCCTAATGGATTTGGGTGAGGGAGGTGCTTCATCATTAGAGGAGCCAGATCATGAGGCAATGAGGCAAATCCCCAGTGCTGTGCCGCCCCCACAAAGCTGCTCGGAGCTGTGTGCGTACAAGCCCCTTGAAGTCAACAGCAGCATGCTCAGTGGCTTCGGCAGGCGTTATGCAAAGTCTGTGAGTCACTGTAAAACTAGTGGAAACATTCTGTCACGGCAGCTTTTTCCATTAAAAATACATGACTTTTTTTTTTTTTTTTTTTTTTTTTTTTCTTCTCCCTAGCTTAATTATAGTGGTTGTGTGGTAGTAGTCACTGACAAAGTCCAAACGTTTGGGAACTAATATCGGATAATGATTTCATGGTCAGGTTAAATGTGCATGTTTTGAGGCTCTGCATCTTTCAAAACCATGCTTCCCATCCATTCCTTGAGTCTGAATTTGGTTAAAATGGAAAATCAGGCAGTGATTAGTGGTTCCTGTCTCAGAAACCACTACTCTTGCAATTTGAAGGTAATTTCTAAAGCAAAGAGCCTAAAATGGTAAATCACATTTTTAACTTTTATCATATCCCAAGAACAGCACTTCTAGATTCTTCTGTAGCTATAAGAATAATTGTTCAATAACTGATCTCCCACTTCACTTAAGAAAACTACTTACTGTTTTCCAGAAAACACTATAGATATATGGTAAATAAATCAAGAGAGATTCATTTCAGTGTTATCTTCAAAAAAAGTAATCTGGATAGTTTAAGAGCTATGAATCATTGACTGTGTCAAGAGGTTGATGTTCACAAGTAATGCCTTAGTTACAGTACTTGGAGAAAATAACTTTGAGATAAGACTGCGTTATACCATGCACCAAAACCATCTTTCTTTGAGAGCTACTTACCTAAGTCTGATTTGAGAATTTTCTGTTGTTACTAAGTCCTAGTGGTTGATACCTTGAAAATATCAATTAAGAGTTAATAGTTTTAAGGAATATGTTATTTCATAGAAAATTGTTAACATTAAAATGTTGCCTTTTGGGGGCATTTTAAAAGTGGAAACCTGTTAGATTTAGGCAGCTTCAAACTCTTTACTATGACACTGGTCTGCTAACTAAAAATTCACATTTTTTTCCGTGCAATAAAGATACTGCCCATTCTATATCATAAAAGCATTTGCCTCTTCAGTTTAACGCCACACCTGTCTCACTAAAATCAATATAATTTAAACAAGTACTTAAGCTTTTGATCAATAATGTTTAAAGACTGAAGGAAGTATTAGTATGCATAATGTGACCTTATGTACTCTACAGATTTGTAAGATTTCTCCATAAGGCAGTAAATTCCTCTTTAGCTAAACTTCTCCAGGAAGGGTATTTCATCCTGTTTTGAAGATTTGAAGGCTAGCATTCCCTTCAAAAACATGCTTCAACTGTTATTTATCTGAAGAGTTTGAAATTTGTTACTCTCATTTTGCATCTGGCTTCATCTCCGTGTTACCACTTTTCCTTATTGTTCTCTCTCATTAAACTAGGAAAAGAGTATTTGCTCTTTCTGGCATAAACACACATTGTAATCAAACTAGTCTTGACTTCTGCTAAGTTAAGCCTGAGTCTCATTTTAAGTACCTGAGCATGGTGCACAGCTCTATTTCTCTTCCTGTTCACAAGTAAGGATACCTGTTCTTACCAGAGGTCCCATCCTGGGCATGTCGTGATATGGGCCTGGAGCATTGCTTTGAACATCTAGTTTTGTAAAAGGAGGTGAATCCCACATTGTATCAGTGGAAATTATTGTGGATGAAAAAAGGATTGCACTGCTGAACCTCGTTGAAGACAAGGAATTGTAAATATCTTGGGCAATAATGCAGCCTTTTGACATTATTAGCTAACAAAAAGGTTTTAAACAAGCTCTGACTGAAAACCCTCACAGTTTGGTTCTTCTATGACTGTGTGTACACTTTCTCTACAAACCTATCTGAGTCCCACGAACCCTCCAATAATTGTCAAATAGAGCATTTCCAGGTGACTCCTTGGTCCTGGCCAACCTTCTTCTGTGACCTCGCGCTTGGCTGCAGGCACACAGCATGGCACGGTGCTGTCCTTCAGTGCTGAGCTTCCCCTCCATCTCCCTGCTGTGCAGCACTGCTGGCTTGCTTGTGTTCTGAAGATGAACTTTAAGACTATGAAGAGAATATGCTTACATGTAATGGAGTCCAATTTTAATATTAATATACATATTTTTTAAAGCAGAGATTGTATCCAGAGGGGCAGACAGACTTTGAAGTTTTCCTGACAGCATGTCACAGCAGGATGGATCGGGTGGACCCTCGGGTGTTTTGCTGGCACTCAAACTAGCCCTGTTTGCAGCACGGATCTTTTGTCATGTGTCAGTCTGAAAGGGCTCCAGGAGGAGGGTCAGTGAGATATAGGAGTATTTTGAGGGTACCATTACGTGGCACTCCCAAACGCTGGAGCATTACGTGGTGGCTGATGTCTTGACTAGTGCTGTAGGAAAGCTCTGCCCTTTCTTCCCCCAAGTGGTTCTCCCTCAGAGAGGCTCCTTGGGAGGAGAAGGAAGAAAACTAAACACAAACTCTTAAACAGGGAAGTAATCCCAGCTCTGTGTCAGGTAATTGGCTTTAATTATGAAAACTGTAAATCAGTGATACACTGAAGGATATATAAAGCATTTTTAATGGTGATGTGTGTGTTCCCCCTGTCCACCCAGAAAAGGTTGGGTAGCAAGCACAGCCAGACTGTACATCTAATCAAAGCAAAGCTGTCTTTGGCTATCAGAAAAGCAAATATTTTTACAGTGGTCCTTCAGCCTATTCTTCAAAACAAGCGTGGAGCAACGTGACGGTTCCTGCCTTAATCAGCTTGCAATGAGTGAGATGTTACTCCACAAATCATTTAGCAGAGCTGCACGTGAATAAATCAAGGATCAGCGCAGAGGAGTCATGAGGTGAAAATGAATCCAGAACCAGTTATTGAGCATTATAATGCACAAATATTTATTAGGTGTATCATGCTGGAAAAAAATCATGGAAGTGCCTAAATTGTGGCTCTGGAAGTTGTCCGGTGTGACCTGTCTCCAATGGAAAGCTGGTGTGTTTGAGTGTGCTTTCAGGTTTCTGTATCTAGTCTGGGCAGAGGTTTGCATCTAGTTGATGGGATACCTGCCAGTGTTCTGAACACCATTCAGCAGACAGCCATGGGAATGTCCCATGGGGTCTTATTATGAATATTAATGTCATTACAAATTCAGTGGAAAGCTTGCTGAAGTTCACTAACATTTAAAGTGAAGCTTTGCCCAGTTGCGAGCTTGGATAGGCCAATAAATGTTTGTTTTCTGTTCGGTGGCCATTTAATGCAAAATACAATAACAGTCCTGGGGGCAGGGATGAAAACCTATTATTCCCTCTGAGGACTGGCCTTATGGATACAGCTCACTGCCTTTTGTAATAAGGGTTATTTATTTTATAAATATAAGTTTATTTTATAAATATAAATTATTTATTTTATTATTTTATTTGTGCAGTCTTATCTTTATTTTTTAATAGGATGGCAGGAAAAATAGTTGCTAGACAAATTTTTTCCTATTCCATTTCCCACTTTCTGACAAGTTGCCATATTATACAGAAGCACCACTTTAACATGACTGCTCTGGGTACTAGGCAGTACGGAGCCAGGTCTGGCTTCCACGTGTGAGGTGTGTCCATGGGTGAGTTTTCTGGACTGACCCTTCTATGTCTGGTTAGGGGAAAGTACCTGTTGGTATAATCCTCTCCTAATTGCATTTGGGAATGGGCCAAGGGGTGGAGGAACATGACCAGCCATGTCCCTGAGCAATGCAGAGCATGCCCAGAAACAGCAGTAAAATAGCAAACATGGTATTGAAAAAGCAAGAAACTTCTGGAGGTCGTATTACCCCAGGAGCAGCTGATTACAAGGTTGTAGGTTTGGATTTAAGATCATTTGTTCTGTGTAGATTCTATGTGAATTTCAGTCCTATTTCAGAAAGTTCAATTCTTCAGTGTTACCAGATAAATCTCCTGTGCAATCAATGCTTAAAAGTAAAGAGGGTCAATCCATAGATTTTAGTAACTTTCTGGAAGTTTCAAACTTCATAATTAGCTCTGCTAGAAATTCAGCTTCTCTCTTCTCAAAGTTACACATTTTACCTCACATTTAACTAAAAACTTTTAAAATTTGTTAATCTCATATGTATGCTCAATGTCACAAAGCTTTCTGTCATAGAGGTACTGTATCCATTTTCCTGATGTCTTTCTCTTCCAAGCCACTAAACCCTGTTGGTGTAAGTGATAAATCTGAAGCAAATTCTATGGAAAGGGCATCAAACACAATTGCAGTATGCTATGTATGAAGTGACAATTCAGTAGTGTCACAAAATCCCAATTGTATTGATCCTGTCACCCTCAAGCATTCAAAAATCCTAAGTAAGGCCAGAAAAAATCCTAAGCGATTTAAAACCCTTAAGTTTTTTTTTTTTTTTTCTTTATTCTTTTCGTTGTTGTTGTAAATTATGTATATTTGGGCAATTTTCTTTTTCCCCAGTTTCTGAACTTGTAGCATAAGCTTCACATTGCTGAGTTTCCTGAGTGACTACTGTGAAAGCTTGCTTTTATAATGGAAGTTATAAATGGAAATTGCCTGAGTTACTATTCAGGCAATCGCATGAAACCTGCAAGTATCACAAGGGCTGTGATGAGCAGTGGTTGACAATGGACGTTATCTGCTGAAAGGTGCTGTGATTGGCAGGGCTTCTTTCTCTGGCATCAGCATTTCTATGTCTTCATCTAGAAGGACTTAGAAAGAACCAAATTTAGAAGGAACCAATATGTTCAAAAGAGGAGTGAAGCTGAGGCCTCCTTTTCAGATATGCAAGAAAAAAAAGGAGGAGAGAGTGCAGAAATCCATAATTTGCTTTCTCCTCACCTCCCTCTCAGCTGGCTGGGGAAAAGCCAGCAGGCAGTAGAGACGTGCCTGGTCCCTACCAAGAAGCCAACCCAGTAACAGAGCATCTGTGCAGGAAAGCCCTTCTTCAGACCTGACATTAGAAAAGTGATTTCCACCTAAGGGGTTGAAACAAAGTCCTGATGATCTCTTTCTCTAAAAACAGACAAAATACTTTCCATTACGGTTCACAAACAAAACTCTCTCCAAAAGTTTGGCATCTGGCTTAGAAATGTCCACAGGGCAACACTCACATGAAGAGAGATGAACATCCATGTACACGTTCTCTGTGCTACCCACCTGCTCACTCCACTAGCCCAATAAGTCTTCACCAACAACACACGAAAAGAACCCCCCACATTTTGATATTCAAAAAGCACTGTGAGAGGTGTCCAAGAGTGATAGGAGGGACAAAAGGAAAATGCCCATTAGAATGACTTGTGTGGACTGTATGTACTCAAAAGGTTAAAACATAATCCCTAAAAAAATGGTCACTTCCAGCAGTTAATGACCTGCTAGTCTGCTAACCATCAGGAGAGGAAGCCAGGAGCAGTTAACACTTTCAGAAACACAGTTGTTGCTAACAATAGTAATGAACCATATCTTGGACTTGTTATGGTACACGATGTAGGATTAACATAAGTGCTTCAGAATGACAGTGAATAATTGAAATATTAAAGCATAGAGGTGAGGAGAGCTACAGGAATGGAAGTGTGGTGCTTACAAGATACACCAGGCAAGCAGAATACTGCCAGTGTAACCCAGGGTTAATTTTAAAGCTGGGGACTGAACGTTTCCTTCCTGCAGTAAACACATGGGAGGGGAAGGAAGAAGGTAGAGGGAATGAAAATGAGTGTTGGCAGTCTCTTTATGGGGTTGCTATTTGCTTGTCCATCTGGCTGTCAGAGCAAAAGCTGTGGTGCCCCAGGAAGGCAGGTCACGACAATTTATTCCTCATGAAATTCTCCATCCAGCAGCTCCCCTTTCTCTGCTTCCGAGCTAATAGGAACAGTGACAGAATGCAGGCACTGGGGGTTACTTCCCCAAAAGAGAGAGAGAATATGACCACTATAAAATCCCTTGCATATTTCAGTGGGGAATCTACTGGGTGTTGAGGAAGGATTTTTGGTGGGAGAAGAACAAACAGCCTGAGACCCACAAGGCTTCTTGCTCTCGCTTGCCGAGCAGGTCTGGCTGATGTTTTTATGGGAAGTTTATTTTCTTGGGGGACACCAATTGAGCTACCCACCGTCACAGCTTGGTGGAAAGCCAATGGTCCTTTGGGAAATCTCGTAGCACATCTGTCCCCATGGGAACAAGGAGTCTTTGTGGCCATCAAGACCAACTTATTCTTGCAAGGTAGAGGTTTGATAAGAGGGTTTAGAAACATTATAGAGGGTTAAAACAATCAAACTTCATAGTCTCCACATGAAAATTGAATTCTGCTTGGGGCAGGCTGCTCAGGATTTTCTGTTGCCTGTTGCTAAAGTGGAGGACGTACTGGAGGCACCGCTCACCTTGACATAGTGAAGCTTCAGACCTATTCATGCTCTGCTTTCCTCAGTTATTTATTTTCTTATTTTATGAAAACAGACATAGGATGTGAAGGGAGTATCAAAGGATGTCTTTGGGGTTTCTGTGTCTGCTTGTGAAGTTTCAAGGACAGACTCTTCCTTTTTGTTGACAATTTTTTGGTCATCTATATGCAGTGACCTGACCTCTCACTGCTCAGTATTGGTGACTGCAAGCTGAATGTTTTCATACTTTTCAAAAATAGGTCTCTGATGACTAAGCTAGGACCTTGAATGCCCTTGTTTCCATTCACCTCTCCTTTCATAAAGTCAATTCAATTTTATTTAAAAACTTAAAATGCAATGTTTTTGAAATCTTGGCATGGAAATTCCTCTGTTTTGCCCTTCCCACACAGTGTGATGGCCAACGTGAACCTTATTGCTTTGCTATAACTTCTCTTCCTTTCCCTCTGTCATCAAAAAACAACAACAACAAAGCAAAAACAAAGCCAAACAAAAATAAACAGACAAAAAGACTTCTATCTATTGCACATTAGATCTGTTGTTACCAGCTGCCATTGTGATGGGGACAGCGGGAGCAAGGGGAATCCACTCTGGAGTTGTTGTGGAGTCCAGCCTGGCTGCATGCAAGTTTTTCTATACCAAAGCTTCAGAAATTAGAAGTGGTGATTTATAAGCTTTTGACAAATTTCCATCTGCTTTCATTCCCTGTAGTGGTTTTTTTTTTTTTTTTTTTTTTTCCTCTCCTCTCAGAGTTCAAAGGCTGTCTGCTGCAGAGCTGTGCTGCCTTTGTGATATATAACTGTCTCTGAGGCTGTCATACATTCTAATTTTAACACTGATGGAGCTCTATGCCTTAATTCGAGACCCACCCTGAATAGCTCCCACAAGCAGGAAATCTATTCTGCTAAAACCCAGCCAGCTGATCAGTTTATGAGCTACGATGCCAGACAGCATTTGTGAAAATAAACCTAACAGCATTCAGAGATGGTTGTTGTTGGAGTTTGGAGAGAAATTAATGCTGATGTCATGTTGTATGTTTATTTTTATCTGACTGCTACCTCCTACTGCAAAAGGGTTTTATTGTTTTGACGGTAACAATCAGCATTTAGCAAAGAAAAAATCATGTTTTTTTCTGACTCTGCATTTTTGAGGTTTGTATAAATACATACTCCTCAATTTTTCACTCTTTTGTTGTGGAAAGTTACAAATGCAGACATGGAAAAGTAACAGAAGTTAGTAACTTGTTCCACCTTTATTGGCTGAACATTCATTATAGTAGTGATTATATAACACATTAAAAAAAGAAAAAAGAAACAGCAGATTCTAAAAATCTAATAACAAGACATTATTTAACTAACATTGCTAATGCTGAACCCAGTTCCTCCCTCAATTACAAGTATGAAATTCCCACTGGGACAATAAGGGGCAAATATAGGAAAAAAGATCATTGTAGTCAGCCATTAAGAAGCTCAGTTTTCACACATCTCTAAAGTTTTAGAAAAATAGCCTGTATTCTGATATTTTGGGGAAGAAATGTGCATCATTCTGTTAATCCTACAAATGCATTAAAATACATTTTTAGATTTTCTCAATATTTTTCAGATAAAACCTTTCATAGTAAATGACTTTTTTTTTTTTTTTTTTTAAACAAGGATGCACAACAGATTCTAGTTATTTTGAAAATTAAGATTTTATTCTTTATAACTTGAGAGGAAAAACGAGCATACAGAAGAAAACAATAAAGCCATATACCATTATTTCCCTCCCCTCTTCCTCCTTTTCTGCACTGCAGCTCCACAATGAATTTTTCTGCTTATGTTTTTCTATGTTTCTGTTCAAGGAAAACAACTTCCAAATTGTTCAACAAAAAGCCTTTTCCAAGGTTTGCCCAGACTTCGCTGGTCTTCAGTCCCACAGGACTGCCAGTTATAATTTCCTTCCCCGCTCTGTTTCTGATGCCTGCTGAGAAAGTCGTTAGCAGCATGTTCTCTTTTAGGTGCAAAATGCAGAAAAGATCTCAAACACACTGACATGTTGTGCAGCCCTGTTTTCCAAGAGGATTGCTCCTACCTTCCTTCTCTTGCCAAGGGAGGAGTGAAGCCAGGAGAGCAATGTTTAGAAACTGGAAAAAGAGCCAGTCACAAGGTGCAAGAAGTGAGAATTTGCAGTTAAACTGAATTGCTCAGAGGGCAGTGATGAGGAAGCAGACCTTTCTGTGAGATAAGTCATGTCAGATATGGAAATTCTTTGAACTTTCTGAAGAGAGCATGGGTTGGATGTAAAACGGATGAGGGCTACCAAAGCTGACCTTTTTTGAATTATGATGATCCTAACAGAGAGTGTTAAGTGAAAACTGATGGAGGGAAAGCAGGACTGCAGTTAACTCAAAAAGACTGCATTTGGTTTTTTGAAGGTCCATATGTAAAGGCAGAAAATTTCAGTGGAGATCCACAAATAATGAGTGGCATAATTTATTTGAGAAACCATCCTTTTAGTTGACAGCCACAAGTGTAGTTCTGTGGTCTTTCTTTCCGTAAGATAGTCTCTGCTCCTATTTTTTTTTTTTCTTATTTCTTACTATAACACAGTCCTTTCAATCACAGTTTCCTTGTAATGTTAGGGCTTCAAAAACCTATTAGAAAAAGTCAGAAGCAAAAAATGAACCCTCTTTTATCCTTTATTTTCATGGCTTTGCATTTCATTTCCAGAAAGTGTTACAGAGTTTATCACTGCACTCCCAAGTGCTACTGAGGAGGTTATTACTACAGTTATTCTGACAGCATTGCTTCATAATTATGGTATCAAAAAGATTCAGTTACAATCCTTTTATTATAATATCTAATGAACAAAAAGAGTTTTTCTTATCTATGAATAATACTATAACCAGCAGCTACTTTGAAGGGCAACATAGAGGCCAAAGGTTAACAACAAACAAACAAAACAAAATTCAGTGAGATTCCTAAAAAAAAATTCCCAACAGCAGCTGAAATTATTTTATATTTTAATACCTGTTTGTTATCAAAAACAGCAGGAGTCACCTTTAAATGAAAAGCTGCTTAATGCTTTTTAATTGCCTATTGAACAGTGCATTTTTTTTTTTTTTTTTACTAACACGACTAAATGTTTTTAGTAAATGTTTCAGAAAATGATATTCTGACCATCTGAAATACTTTATTTAATAAGGTTCCACTGATTTTCTCTTTTATATGCTGCAAACAAAGTGTTCTGCTGCTAAGCTGGGCAGAATTATGCACAAGCTCTACAGAATTCCAGAATTAGTTCCACGGCACGACATATGTTTTCAGAAATGGAAAAGCACAGCATGCAACAACATGCATGTGATTTCTAGGAAACTCAGAAAAGACTTGAGAAAGTTTGGATTGCAGTCATTATTCACATAGTTCTAGTTTCTGCCGCAGAGAAAACTTTTCTGAGAGCATTTTTATGTACAGCCTGTCAGTTTTAGTACAGCTAAATAATTTATAAAGCTCTAGGAGGTAATCTCTGTCCAGGCTTAGCCATTAGAGCGATCATAATATTCTGGAGCAGGTCAGGTTTCCATATTGTAAAGGGAGACCTGATTTGTCAGACGTTAGGACTTCAAGTCCAGACTTTGCCTATGAACTTCAAGTGTGTTGTAATTTATTGCTTGCCCGATGCAGCTAATACAAGTCTTCTCTATTTTGACTCAAGGCTGATATTAGGCTAACGAGCAAGGGCTTTGCCCATCTGCCCTTGTGCTTATGTATATTAACTTCCTTATCCTTGCAAGTGTTCAAGGAGTTTTATTGGGAAAAGGCAAATGTCAAAAGCGTAAAGTTACTTTAATAAAACTGACCGAGATCAAGTTTCCTTGCTGGCTGCCTGCCACTGAAAATCCCTTTGTTAGCTTTTTAAAATTTCCTGTGACAAATAGAACCCTTTTCATTCTTTGGATCAGACTCAACTTGTTTAATTAAAATATGAGAAAAATTCATTTTTAAAAAAAATCATAGCATAGAAACCTTGGGGGTTTCTCTTGAATCTACCTAGTTTTGGGGGTTACCATTATTTCAAGAACAGTTTCACAACGCAAGGATGTGTGAAACATTAACTATATTACTAAATTTTAGAGTGATCATATCCTCTCATTTTCTAGGGGTTGCTTACAGAAATTGCATGAAAAAAAATCATGAAAAACAAATAGCATGAATTGCCGGGGGGGAGAAGGAGAAGAAATATGGTAAATGTGAACACAATGAAATGATTAAAGTAAATGAAAGCATTACTGTGCAGCTGGAACAAACGATTGATATTCTGTGCACTGGACTGATAGTTGTAGGAAACATTCACTGTGCCCATAGCTGCTTTGATTGGCAATATTAAAGTTAGCATTAGGAGCTAGCAATGTCAAATGTAGCAGATAAAAAAAATGTTCCAGAATTTAAATGGGAAAAAATAGCAGTTATGGTTTTGGACGTCCACTGTTTCAATTGCACTGGGTTACTATGCCTTGTCATGAACTTCACAAGTACTTGGCACGAACAACTGTTTTTTACCAAAACAATTAGTCTTCATTAGAAAGGTTGTCTTTTAAAATGCTTGACGTGTTTTAATATTTTGTGCACAAAAAGAGATGCGATGAGGAGAGTAAATACAATTTTGGAATCATATACAAATTAGAAATGTATTTATATATATTAGAAATGAATATTTTATAATACAAAATCTTAAAGTGCATGTTAAATTTCAGAGAAAAATTACCTTCCTTCTGGAAAGAACGCAGTGTGTTTAATTTCACTTAATAATGTAGTGCATAGAAAGGCAGACTGTAGAAATCCTGAGAGGGCTGACATTAGGTCTCCTTAGCTTACATCCTGCATTTTTCTGTTCAGTTGACAAGTATTGCATAGTCACATTTCAAAAGGAGCACAACTGTCAGATAAAACTTGTTCTGGCATCCCCGTCGTCTTGATAATGGTCAGCACTCTCATGTGTTCTTCATTTTTGACTGGTTGAACCTATTCACAGTGACTCCGTTTGCTCAGGAAGAATACATCAGTTGTGAAAATGATGCCTGATCTCAGTGCTGTCATTATGTCAGATAAGACCCAAGGCCCCAGAGTGATAAGGTACTTTACAAATAGTACCTCAAGAAGAAGGAGTTAGAGGCAAGCTGAACACCAGCAAGACTGGACTCATTCCAAACATACTTTCTTTTTATCCTCTAATCACCCTTATTTGATTCTCTTTGTTCCTCTCTCCTCCAAGGAAACAAAATGTCAGTGTGGTCCTTTCCAAACAGGGAACAAATAGGGTTCAATTGAACATTTTGCCAGAACCAATAAACAGCAGTGACAGAAGCTGTGTTAAAATTCTGTCTTTTTAAAAAACATAAAAGGAGAATTAGTATGGCCTAGTTTAGGGTCAAATCTGTTAATTTTCTGAAGTATGGTGTCATGAAAAATTTTAGAAGAATCTCAGGAGTTGATCCAAACCATCTGAGCTCAGAGCTGCGGATTTACAAAGGCATTCCAGTGTCTCTGATGAAAGGAATTAACAGTATGGAGATGGAAAGAACAATAATGTGGGTAATAGAAAGAAATGTTACAAGTAGAACCAGAGATTTTTCCCAATTCAGTGAGTATTTTTACCCTACAAAAGAGAGAAACTCCTATCCACTGCTCAAAACATAGAGAAACAAACCAGGGCAGATGCTTGTGAGAAATCTTCAGTGATGGTTCACCTGTTTTTGAATCCTAAAGCCTTTGTAACTCAAAGTATCTTGAAGCTTGAGAACAGTTGTACTTGGAAAAAAAATGGTCATAGGTGAGTCAAGGAGATTTTAACGTGATTTTTGCCTTTGGTTTCTAAATAGGTGAGGTCTAGGTGAGGTCTAAGGTCAAAAAGTTGCTGGTACTTTGAAACGAGCAGTCGCTCGATGTGAATCACCAGCTCTTGCATGGAAAAATTGCGATGATAGGGGATGTGGGAATCAGATTAAATACATTGCTCCGTTCCATCTCTAGGTTTAACAGGTTTTGCTGTGACCTCCCAATTAAAATCAAATAAACAGGTGTATCTCTTTAGTGTAAGCAACAGACCAAAGTCCTGAATTATACAGAAATGGAAAATAGGCTAAAAACATACTTTGTTTTGGCAACACTATTTTTTATGTTATATACAGCAAGGCAAAATAAACTACTCATGTGAATCAGACTTGCTTTGAAAACAGTGGTGTTTTTAAAGTAGATGCCTAAAATAAGAGTGTTCAAAGCAGATTGGATGCCTCAATATTTTACTTCGTTTAACCCACAGGAAACCTGCCAAATAAATGTGGCTTTCTCCATGTTTATTTTTCCTGGCTTATTTGGTGTACAGGTCTAATAGGTATTTTGTATTTATTTTCCCTTATCTGTGCCAACTTACACTCTTGCCTCTCCTTTTTGTTCTCTACAGAGAAGTCCAGACCAATTACTCTTAGCTGATGCAAAAAACAGAATATAGGAAAAAGTCGTCTTACATTTTTATCTGATAATGAAATAATTGCAAGTAGTGAGAAGGAGCCTAAAATGTAAAAGTTGTATGACTGGATGTGGAACACGGGTCAATTTGTGAACAAAGAGCAGAAATTCTACAAAACAAACAAAATAGCAAACAATAACAACAAAACAAAACGAAAACAAAAACCACATTGTTTTGATGTTCTGCATAGTAAGAAAACTCTAGGGCTGCTTTATAATACAAATTGTTTAAATCATTACAAACATATTTATGTAGGTTTCCAATACAAGAGGCAGTATATCTTCAACATTTTTTTTTTTTTTTTTTTTTTCATGGATTCAGTGAAATTCACAGAGAAGCTGAATGCAAATGAATGGATGTGGGTTGATGCCTCTGAGTGCTGGCAAATCAGATTAAGTTATTCTCAAACCACCACTGAGGCATAGACTTGTACTTTTAGCCCTGAGGATCTCCAGTAAGTATGACAACTTGCTTTGGGAATTATAGTTCTCTCCATTCTTGGAAGAACCTTGATTGGTCTTTGGGTCCAATCAAACAAAACGGCTTTATCATTGTGGGGCTTCCCTAGGTGCAAGTGCAGTTCAGTAAATATGGGATGTGGGATAAATCCTGCAGGGGCTCCTAAAGTTATGAACCTTTTTATCAGTCTTCTGTCCAGCAACATGGCCATACCTCTGCCAGATTTACCTAAGTCCCCCACAACTAGAAGCTAACGTAGGTAGAAACACAACTCCATCAAAGGATTTTCCAGACACAAATCATGTGTTCTCAACAACTAAACAAGAAAATGTAATCCTATTTTTAAACCTTTTAACCACTGCATTGTTTTTGCTTGCTTTGAAATGAAGTTATCTCAAAAAGATCATACTGTTTCCAAGCCTACTCTGAACTTTGGAAATAGATCCAGAATCAGAAATTATGGATATGTCGGGTCTTGTCCTTTTATGATTATAACATACTAAGAGTAAGTGAAGTGTAGCAAAATTTAGAATCAAGTCAAAATACATTATATCTTTAGCCCAAATTTAATTTAAAGACCAGCATTTTATATTTCCTCTTGGTAATCTTTAACTATCATCTGCTTTCTCTGGATTATTTTTGAAGGCTCTCTTCTCTCTGGTGACTGGTGATAGGACCTGAGGGAATGGTATAAAGCTGTGTCAGGGGAGGTTCAGGTTGGATATTGAAGGTTCTTCACTGAGAGGGTGGTCGTGTACTCCCTCGGGTATGTGGTCATGGCACTGAGACTGCAGGAGTTCAGGGAGTTTTTGGACAACACTCTCAAATGGATGGTTTGATTTTTAGATAGTCTTGTGGGGAGTGAGGAATTGGGCCCTATGATTGTTTTGGGTCCTTTCCAACTTGGTATATTTTATGTTTCTATGAAAGTACTGTTCTCTGTGTTCTGTGGATTTTGAACAAAGTAAGTCCTACTTTTAGCTGCAATGTCACTGAATATATCAAAGAATATCACTCTGTCTTATAAAACTATTAAAAATAAAAGAGGTATGTATTGAGTTCAGGAATATATTCCTAGATAGGATATTGCTGCTACTTTTACAAAAAATTAATTCACTATTTCTTTTTAAACTACCTCTATTCTTTCATTACAGATGAAAATCATAAAAGTAGGCTAAGTGGAAGATATTTTTTCTCTGTTATGTGAGAAAAATCTCAATAATTTTCTTCAGACAAAGAGGGAGAGAGCTATGTGCAAATAATATTGTGTTTATTTTTAACTAAGTTAGGGCAAGCTTCACCATCTCAGTTAAAATTAAGAATGAAACACCCTATGTGTACACAGAGTCTTTCACCTTCAAGAATCTCAGAACACTTTAAATAAACTGAAAACTCTTCACCCCATGTAGTCGCAGTGCTGTTCCAAGATACAATGAAGCTGTTGTTCAGCTGCATGTAGAAACGCTACATACCAGGGGAGGGTAGGAAGTTAAGAATAATACGGTATATTCAAATATAACTTTTAGGAGTATTTAGGTAGGCTGAATGTAGCTACCTGGAACTTGGCCACAAAACTCAGCTTAACAGCCCTGCTCTTGTGAAAAGTGGAATAAGATCTTTAATTTTTCCATTCCATTTCCATTAATCACCCCAAGTGGTCATGAGGTTTTCCATTCCAGCCAGCAGTCAAGCTTTCCAGCAGCATGCTTCCTTTTGACAATAGACATTACCAGGGCACTAGATCAACGCTGCTTCAGTTCACAGTGCCTCCTACTGTATCCTTAACCCAATTTCCCTTCACATCATGACTCTCCATCTGAATATTGATCAGCTATCCTGACCACCTAGATGATGATCTAAGGGTCTACACAATGATAACATGAACTGAGAGCCTATATCATCTTAGAGAGAACTTTAATCCATCTTCAGGAAATCTTTTAGAAAGATTTTACTTCTCTGACAAGCTAGGTTTGATATAAAACAGTAATTGCCCCAATCTATAGTAATTTACTATTTGAAACATACAGGGAATTTAAATAGAGAAGAGCTGAAACTATAAATGCTGAATTTTTTACTAAATGACCTTAGGTTCTTGGGGGTCTTTGCTGTGTTCTGAATCCAATTAGTGTCTGTACATAAAGAAAGAAAACCAAAGAAAAGTGATAAAGTCCAAACCATTTTAACCAAAAATGGCTAGTGCATAGTACACAGAGGCAAGAAGACAAAAAATTGATAGCATATGGCATGATAGGGAAAGACAGTTCTGTAGTTGAAGGCACGAAGATGTATTGACAGAAATACGTTGCTGTGAAATTGAAATTAATTCTATATAAATATCTTCCTTGCCCAATAATACATTAATTGAGACAACTTAAACTTTTTTTTTTTTCTTTTTTTATTAATTAGAGGTCAATATTTACATTTCTGGTCAGAGAGACTGATGTTTCAAAACATTCAGAGTAATTGCTGGTGCCTGATTTAAGGGATGTTCCTAATTGGACAGTCATGTACTCTCGGTTAAAAAATTATCTGTTGTATCTTGCATTTGTTCCAGTCACAGGACATTATGGTCCCTGTGTATCCTAGCAGGACTGGCATTTGTTTCAGTGTTGTCTCTTCAGGCTGCTTTACTTTGTAACAACACACAAGTGAAATCCCATATTTACGACCACGTACTTTGTATCTGGAACTAGAAAGGAGTACTGTAAGAACTGTGGAAATACAACATTTTGCAGATAAAGATTAATTTCATACAATTCATAATAGCTTATACTTGAAAAAAAAAAGTTTTTATTTTTATTTTCAGTAATTCCAAATGATTTACCATTGGACTTTGCATCACTTGGAAAAGAAAAGGAAGAAATCCAACTTCTCTTTTCTGAAAGAGGCTCTTATTCAGATTTTTTCCTCCCCCATCTCTATTTATTTGAATAGTATCTTGACATCTACCATAAGAACAGGTCTTTGTTCACTAACCATTACACATACTTAAACTCAGGAAAACTTTAAAAACCTCAGTTAAGCTTGGTAAAATGCAGTTTTGATGCAAATACACTGCTCTGAGACCCAGGCTATTGCTGGCTAGTGTTGGAACATGCTAGCCTGTGCTGAGCTACGTGGACTTTTGTGTCTTGTGGATAAGGCTGGGAGCTAATAATAAGGAACACAAACTTGAGACAGCCTGAAATTTTCCTGAGTTGGAATTTCTTCTGCATTTTCTGAGCATCTCAAGAGAGGTGGAAGAATGGCAATGATTTACCCTTCAAGGAGAGTTGATTTCAATGGGTATTTGCCTCCAACATCCCAGAATATTTGCCTTTAGGTTATGATAAATCCAAGACAAACATTAAAAGTGACGGGCAAGTCTGCCTGGCATTTCTCTTCTCTAAAGGCACTTCAGTAATAAAGTTTATTGGTAAACAGTGTTGGTAATAAAGTTTTCAAGTCAAAGTCCACATTTGTTTCATTCTGTAAAAAAAAATATGTAACAAGCCGCCTTGAAACAAGGAACACTAATGTCACTTTTTCTGGAAACTTTCTAAAAATATGAACAGATGGAGTTACTAAGACTGGACAAAATTGATGCCCTTTAACCACTGGAGAAAATGACTGCTCACCTTTCTGTTACATGATTTCTTTATGTGGTTTAATGCAGTCTAATGTAGTTCATGTAGTCTATTTCATCTGCATTTGTTCATGGAAGAGCTGACTTTCACTCTGATGAAGGTTATCTGTGCATGTATTTAAATGATTAAGACAAACATTTTCAAGCTATGGTGCCAGGAAGAAACCCCAGTAGATCCTGTGAGAGCTCAGCTCACTTTCTTAATGCCTACCACTTCTGAAGATGAAACATTTGTGCTGAATACGGATTACAAACAGCTGTGGTTGGGAAGTTCAAAAATGTGTGCACAAAATTTTGCTTCCAGTCTGTACTTCTTTGGAAGTCCAGGTATATTTGCTGTCTGATCCTACCTCTTGGAGGTCAGTGGAAATGTTCTTGTTGACCTTTGTGGGCACTCTTGAGTTACCTACCAAGCAATCATTTAAAATACGTCTAACAATATTCTGCTTCATCAAATGTTGTTTCCAAATAATTTCCCGTCCATTAATAATAGTTTTCAAGCTCTTCTTTATTGGGCCACTTTTATGTTGCTGAGTCATAACGCTCAAGCTTTCCTCTTTATGGCTGCATTTTCTTAAAGCATACTCAAGGTGACATTTGTGCCAAGAGGCAAATAGGTCTGTGACAGGATCTGACCTTATGTAAACTCTCAGAAGAGCCACTTCCCTTGAGGCAAATACTGAAGTGCACTTAAATAAGACTTTAAAAAGATGTTTTCCATCTGATGTAGCTCAACACAAGTATTCAGTGGTAGCCAGCTCAGATGAACTCTGTACATAGACCTGTAGCTCATGTCTCAGCATGGGTTTATAGTTGCTTGTCCTATTAACACCATCCTGGTGTACATGCCTTTTTCAACAGTTTCCTGGGAAGAAAAATGTTCAAACAGATGTGGCCAGGAAACCAACTACTAGCAAAGGTAGAAGCAGAGACCAGCACCCACCCCTCCTTCTGCTACACCTTCCCCACCAACAGGAGGGAAGGTGGGGGAGCTTAACTTCAGCTGGGGAGCAGGGTAAGGAAAAAGCTCTTGCACAGGCAGACACCGGCTGCATCTGTGCTATTGGAGATCATGTTTCAGCAGAGACCATCACTTCTCCATTGCAGCTCAATGCATAACACATTATCTTGAACAACAATGATGTATATAGGGTTACCTGCTCAAGGATACTCACATCAGTCTGTTACCTTATTCACACTGTAGTGAACCTAGGCTCATACCTTGTGCACTCTGAGGTAACACATGCCTCTTATAAAATCATGTTCTCTGTCACAGGTGCTCAAATTCACTTTTCTCTGTTTCAAGGGCACCAGTGGTAGGAAATCAAAACTTTGCAGCAGTGTCCTTTTCCCAGTTCTCTGTTATTCCCAGAAGTTACTGTCTTCCTTCTGTTGTGTCTAACTTAAAGAAGCAGGTTGATTACTGCACAAGCATTGACTTGTAACAGGAAAAAGAGCTGGTGCAATGCTTTATCTCCCACATTATCTTGCAGCAAGCTGCTCTCAAAGGGCAGTCAGCCTGAACAGCTCGCTTTGTTGTCTGCAGAATAGAATCACTCTTCATTCCACTGTCTGCATGCAAAGACGTGGCTTCCAATTGGTTTCACAGTTTGGAGAAGAGAAAAAAAAAAATTAAAAAAGGAAAACCAGAAAAAAGAAGTAAAGAGTTATATATTTCTGATGACTGGGGCATTAGTAAAGAGAAGATGAAGTATATTCAAAATTTTCCTTGAAACATTGAGACACTACTGAATATTCTGATTTTATAAAAAGGCAAAACAAAACAAGACCAGTATCATTAGGTTTAAATTCGAGAGACTATTTCATAGCTGTTGCTCTTACCTGCTGTGCTGTTAGAGTGTCTGCATCTCCACTGCTTCAGTAGTTCTTTGTTTAAGGGGAATAAAATAATTTCAAACCTGGGTAATTGTTAGTTCCATTTAAGACACGATTGTCAAAGCATCAGTTGCTTTTCTTGGAGCACCACAGACTTTTAAACTGAATCCAAGGTTCTGCCCATATCAGGCCATTTACGTAGCTGTGTGAGACGTTTGCAGTGAACCCTTGAACCAGTTGAGGCTTAACTCAGGGTCAGTGCTCGCTGTGAATGTGAACGTCAGCCTGGGCTGGCATGGTACCCGAGCACAAGGTAGGGTTTGTCTTCAGGTGTATGCACAGGCTTCTTGCCCTTACGTGGATGCTAAGCGTGTCCTGCAGCTTGTGTGGGTCCCTAGGGCTCATTAATACTCTGGGGGATTGGAGGCTTTGACACCTTGAGGGATTTTTCCATTTTCAAGGCAAAGTGTACTTTTCTATATGTTATCCCAGACAAATATTTTTAGTGCCAGAGAGGGAGGAAGAAGGGATCCTTGCCAGTTTCTTCACTGTTGAATTTCTTGCATATCAGCATGTAGTTTCAGAGGCAGACAAGTGGGAATATATACAACCTAGAACATGTATGTGTGCTATTTTCATTTACAGTCTCACCTGGCTGCTGCAGCTTCTGGAGTTTCACCTCTCATTGCGTTGGGTGCAAAAACTGCGATGAGAGAGACACCACATAGACCTAAAGTGCTAAAGACCAAACTTGAGCTCAGATTTTCATTGCTGCACTTCCTCTAGCCTTGAAACCAATTACCTCTCTCTGTTTTTAGGGCCAGAAGTATCCTGGCTGATCCCTAGTGCAAGTCCATTGGTTTTAATAACTAAGGTGATCATAAATACTTTTACAAAGTTCCTGGTGTCATCTGCTGCATCTACCAGTGCTGCCAACACAGAAGTTATTTCAGTTTACTCTCAGGTTCTCCACAGCTTCAGGCTTCATCATGTCATCTCAAGCCCTGCCCGTATACCTGGTAACACTAATGGTGCAGAGTTCACGCACATTTTATCGTGATCTAATCTGCAAGTTGTTTGAATATGCATCACTGTGTTTAATCTCATTACGGGAATCCGAGGCTGGGGAACGTGGTGGAGGATTTTGGGAGCACAAGATTTGCTGGGCTCCTGGCAGGCGCTTTAATCTCTTCAGGCTAGAAGCCAGCTGGGTTCTTTGAGGCTCTGCCTCAGCTTGCTCCTTGCCTAGACAAGGTGGGGTCTGGATCCCATTACGAGCACTGCAAGCTGACATCTGCTTGCCTTGGGCTTGGGGAGCTTCTTGCTGTTGTTCACTGGGGCTTCTGTGGCTGGCCCAGGGGCTGCATAACTCTGCACACAGCTCTGGCTGGTCCTGGCTGGGCTGCAGCACCCTTCAGCAGCAAGCACTGCCTGGGGCATCGCCCAGCACCCTGTGATCCTGCTGGGAGCTGCGGCTGCAGCAATGCTGGAAATGTTCTTGTCTGGGTCTCAGTGCTGAGGCAGGACCAAGCCCGCAGCCCTACAGCAGCCCTGCCACAGAGATAGAGCTTTGGGGATCTTGTATCTGAACTGCCCGTAATCGCCAGCTTCTGGGGTTGAGAATTTTGGGGTGATCGGTGGGAGGGGGCTGAAGACTCAGGCCTCAAACCAAGACTGCCAAGGGAGAGGTCTAACAGAGCATAGGAACATGGAGGGAAGAGTCCTGCGGCCCAAATGATCTCAGCTTATATGGGATCTCCAAGGTATCAGAGCTCAATGTACCTCCAAATAATGTCAGCTGTACTCTCTGTTTGTCTTCTTTTGGGTCTTTCTACCAAGATTTCTTGTTTCCCATATCCCCCATTTATCTCTGCAGGAAACCCATGATCAGGTTTGATTCTTTATCTCTACAGGAATTACACATTAACCTCCCTTTCCCTTCACATCTGCTGAATTTTTTCTTATTTCTTGCCTCTAAATGGGACCACACCTGTTAGCAGCAATTCTCATGATAAAAGCTTTCGTGCTGGATATTTTTAGATGGAACTGAGCAAGATACACTGAAAAAGACAGGACAAGTATCTACTACATTTCTGATTGCACGTGTTCCAGAGGAGGGCTATACACATCACTGACTTTGCTAAGAACAAGCATACCTTTTCAGAGAAGCTTGGCAGAGAATGCATGTATTGAGAAGGGAACAAGCAGACCCAATGTATTTTGTTGTCCTTTTGCCTGTCACCAATGAATTCACACCATTCGGCATGAGTTTTAATAGGAATGCTCTGGTACAGAGAACAAAGGAACAAAGCAGGGATGTAATACTAGGGCTCCTACACGCTGGACCTGGTTTTGCAGCACTGCAAGATGGTGCCAGGTGCTGCCAAACCAAATTGCTCTTTTTACACCTCTTAATATTTTGCTTTGGAAAGCTGTTTTGAACAGTGTGCTGGCTTTAAAGTCTTGGTGCAGATGGTGGTAAACAACAGAGATTTTCCTGCAAATGGACTTGCCTCGAGGAGGGATGGGCTCTGATAGGTGGTGTCTGTCTGCGCACCAGGAAGGAGGATACCTGGGGTATTAGGTGTGCCACTCACCTAGACATACCTCAGTCACCACGAAGTCTGGAAGACTTCAGCCCATGCTATGTAAGAAATGTCTGGTGCCTTGCCACATGCACTGGAACTATTTTTTAGTCTTGCTGGCAGTCTTGCAAGTACATCAGTAGCTGAAGGGGTGTGGAGATGAAATCCGACCGAGATGTCTCGGTACACAAAGTGAAAGCTTGGGGCTGGCTGTGCAACTCTGACTGCAAACCCAGTGATTTCTGGCAGTTGGTATCCCGTGAACAGGCCTGTCTGTTGAGTCATGATGACTGATAGTTGGATGGAGCCATGCTCATGGCTGTGCTCAAACATAAAACTACTGTTCTGATAGAACTGCTTGTGGTCATTAAAGACCCCCAAAAGCATGTTTTGTTAGAGCTTGGGTGTTAGTCCCCGTCTTCTGGCTGGGTTCCCCCAGTGCCTTTACCTCAACTCCCACTGCATTTTCAACTGCATACATTATTTCTTATTCCACTCTCTACAAATGCAGTGCTGCAGTTAACAAGGGCTGTGTCGGCTCCTGTGGGATCAGCATGTATCAGTGCTGGGTGAAGTCATCCTCATAAGTGCGGTCTTTAAAGTGCATTAAGACCCTCCAAGAAGCAAGTGAGACATAATGTAAGGAGGCCTTATTATTTTTGTCTACCCTTTGCCATTTGAAACAATCAAAATACCCCCTACAATAACAATGCTATATCGTCCCTTCACTTAGCACGTTTAATGTAGCACATTTTACTCTAGAAAACATAAAACCTAGGCTAAGCACTGCCAAAGCGTGGCATGGTTTATTTTCTCCTCTTATGCTTCAGATAGATCCAATACAGTATATGTAAAACAAAAAGGTTAAAATAAACAACCTGATTCATTTAACTTGTTTTTAAAAATATTTAAAGACTTTTTCTGCCTTCTGTTGTAACAGGTAAAGTTATGGTCTCATTTGAAAAGAGCAGCCGTGCACAAGGACCATCACTGAATGAGATGTTTGTGTCAGGCATTGGCCCAAGCCAGGGTTTATTCACTGAAACATGCCACTGAGTCGATCTAGGCCAAGAAGTCTAAAGAGTGGTACTTTTTAAACATATCTGTGTGATTTAGGGGAGGAGCTTTTCAGTGGGATGTGTCCTCCAAATGACTTGTGAGATTTGACAGGCATTAAACACCTAAAATGTCAGAAATTTCTGAAAGGCTACGTGCCAGAAGTTCTCCAGGAGTAGTCTGATAAACAGCTTTGGAAATCATCTCCCTTTTTTAGGGATCTAGGCCTGCTTTTGGGAAACTCAGTCTCAGTTTCTGTTTTTCATAAATGTGGCCCTAGCTTTCATCTTCAAAATTTACTGGGATGCATGCTCTTTTTACGTTGTAGTGGCATGGGTCAGGATGAAAAGGGGAAGAATCAAAGAGAAGCAGAATCTCAACTTGCATTGGTGAAACTTTATCCTGTTTATTAACTCTGGTCTGTGAGCCACAGTATATTGTGCTTGGATCTCGTAACACTCCATTTTAGAAAATAATAGTCAAAGTGAGTGTTTTAACCAGAGTATGAGGGTTTTAATATAAAATGTGTCTTTCCTTTAAATTGATTGCAAATGTACTTTCCAAATATTTTACTTTGTAAAAAGAATTCTTGGAGGAATTCCAGTGAGTTGTACTTTCCAACTAGCTAAATGCAGATAATTCCCCTTTTAAATATGCTTTGAAAGGTTTTGCAAATCCTGGCCGTATCGTTCCGAGCAATGGCTTGTATAAAATAGTGCAAGCTAATCCAGGCAGCTTTCACCCCTGTGTGAAAGGCGAGGTTCCCATGTTGGAAGCAAGGCAGATGATCTTTCCTTGGCATTGCCTGCAGGGAATGCACATGCTGTGGATGTGTAGCACAGGTAGTGCTGGTTATGGCAGTACCTGGAAGGTGAAAGCTCTAGGTGCATTGCAGTGCTGGTGGTGTGATGCCAGAGAGCTCCAAATCCTTTATAATGTGCCCAACACAACTCCTTCTGGACTGTAATGCTCCTGTTGGTGTCCACTGGCCCAGGTTTTTTGTTTGGTATAGGCAGGAGAGTCCAAATGATTTGTCACAGGTCATTTAGAAAAGCAGAGGAAGATAGGGACCTAGATTTCATCCAGCTCAAAGGATAAATAAACCCCCATTTGATACAGGCATTTCACAAGGAGAACTGAAAGTTGCATTTATTTCATGCTATGTTATTTGAATCTAAGGGGAAAATTGGGGGTAGCAATCCACAAAAATAATTTTCTGTAGCACCTGCTCTTGACGAAGCCTCCCTAATGGTGTTGAAAGAACCCAATTTCTCCTTCTTGAAATATTCATCAAAAACTTCATCAAACAGATGGGTGAATATAGGCATGATTTCCATCTTCATTAAATTAACGTCAGGTATTTGAAAAATCAGTCCTTTAATAATGTATAAATATTTTCTTCTTGAAGTAACTGTCTGATTTTCCCCACAAGGACTGGTTTCTACTTTTTGTAATAAGACCAGCTTACGACGGAAGAGCTGCCAGTGCATGTATACTTGCAGATGTGTTCTTTGATAAAACTTAATTAGCTACCTTAGTAATTTTCTGCTTAATGTGTTTTTGGCATTCTTTAGAGCTTGAAGAGATGTGTCTGAGTTAAGGAAAATCACCCAGCTATCCATGATTTCACCTTGATCATCATTTAATTTTTTAGGCTAAATGCAATACAGAACATAATTTTCCCAAACCTGCCTCCTCTTAGTCCTGTAAAGGAAAGACTATTCTTCAAATTTAGTTCTGTCAGCTCTGGGAAATATGTGTTTATTTTAAAACACAACAAAAAAAAAAAACTTATTGTGTTAATCTCCAGTTTTTACTTAAGACAGTGGTAAAAAAAAACTCTTTGATGAGGTGGGCATAGTGAAACAGATCCAGTCCGAAAATATATGTTTTCTTGTGACTTCATTTAGAGGCTCAAACACTGTGCCACCATTTCAGGCAGAGTAAGGAAAAGCAGCTTTCTGTCTGACCACGCACCACTCCCAGCCAGCAGCTGCTTCAGACTGCTGATGTGCAGAAGGGGAGAGTTGTCAGCAGCAGTAACTCTGCGCAGAGCCTGGGAATTTCACACATTCGCCCTCTCAGGATGCAGCGTGGCATGTTGACTTTATACGTCTTTCTGCTGCTGGGAGGAACAGAAGAGAAGAGCATAAAACCGAGTGGCACAAAACCAAATGAGCGGTGGGAACCGTTAGACCTGTGTGCTGGGGCTGCATGCCTGGCCCCTGCTGACTTCTTCCCTCGACCAACTCATTATGGTTCATTAAAGCTTTCTAGTTAACACTTGCTTGTGGTTTATCCAGGGAAAAAAAAATAACATCTGATTACAAACACGTGATATTAATTCTCATGCAGGTTCTGTTATTTGTTCTGGGTGCAGGTGGGTTGTTCTACAAATCTAACTCAGTTGTAGCAGGGAATATATTTCTTATTTTCTCTTTTAGAGATGAAGCCCAAGCCTATGTTTTCATATTTTTCAAAGACTTCCTTGCCCACCTTTCTAACAAACCTGGGGAAAGCTTCATCAGTAGGGACAGGTTGTCCAGAGCAGGTGAAGGACATAAGTGATGAGGCAAAATTTGGAGGCAGTGGCTTGTGTGTGTGTCTTGTTGTTCCAACCATATGTTCCATGTAATGGAGGCGAAAAAGATAAAGAGTCTGATGGACTCTTCCTCCCCAGTGAGTTGGTCATTGTCTGCCAGGCAGGTGCTTTCAGCTGAGATGTCTGCCATCCTACTGAGCAAGCTTCAGCAGCACATGGAGCTATTGGCTTCTATACAGCCTGATGGAGAGACCAGAATGTTCTTCATTAATCACATCTTATGATGCACAATTCCATTATCTATGAATTGTGTTCCCTAACTACTTAAATTGTTTTTAGGTCACAAGGCTGTAGTGCTAGTGCTTACTGTGCTAGAACTCTGAAGAGGGATGAATGAGCCAGATAGATGCCTGCTGCCCTTTGTGTTGCTTCTCCAGAGTAACAGCCTTGATGTATCTCATGACCTTCACCCATCTGTGTCACAAGGAGACAGGGCCCAGATGAGAAACACGGACACTAATGTTTAGAATGGCTTTTGAACTTGCCACCTGAAAGGTTGTGATTGCTCAAGAGATCTGTGGCAAGGTATGAACTAACATTATATCTGGGTTTCTATACTGTCTTTCAGATCCTTACATATACCAGACCCAATCACATTAATAGATCTTGAAAAGACAGCTTTGCATATTTTCTCAGGTTTCTGACCTGACAGATCATTTTTGCACTGGAGTTTGCTTTCTTTGACAAGAAATTACTCTTATTTTACTGCAGTTCTACTTTTAGACCCTTTCTTCAATATAGCCCTGCAAAACTGTCCCAAGGAAACAATGGGAATCGATTTCTCATTTTTGTTGTTTGTGATAGATGTAGATACCAAAGTTCCTTGATAAAGGCTCTGAGGAAGCCAGAAAATCTGAGGGAAACAGTTCTACCTCTGTAGCCTCAGGATAATGCTGTAAACTCTTCTCCAGACCAAATCAGATTGATCTTCCATTGCCCACCCCTGAACTGGAAAGCCGTTAAAATGTTCCTCCACAAGAACAGTTGTAAGAGGAAATAGGCAAAGACTGCTTACATATACACAGTAAAAAATTCTACCATGAGAAATTTAAATAGGTCTCTTTTTCTTCAAATGATAAATGAGAATAATTTCAGGTTAACAGCTGTGAGGTCTGCTCTACTGTAGATATTCCTGCATAGCTTCCATTGGCTACCTCAGTAGGAGCAGCATGTATATATCGAAGACAATAAAACCTGTAAACCTTTTAAAAAAACCTTTAAAAAACCTTTAAAGCCTGCCATAATCTGCCTTTTTCTGTTCCTTATGCACAAACCTGCATCATCAGCGCTACTGAAAATCATGCATAATATTGAAACAAGGAGACCTGCACGTGTATGCGTGATTATAAGGAAGGAAGAAAAAATCTAATTGTAAGGAAAATATACTGATTTTAAATAAGAACTAACTGCTAAGTCTCTTTTTAGATAATCTATAGCATTAATAATGCATATTATCAAAATTATAAATTAGGGGCTATATAAATTAAAATACTTTAAATTGATTATATTAAGGATTTATTGAAAGATGTGTTATGTATAGGAGAATCTGACTGTAGAAAAAAGTCTGTTTCTCAATATGTTTTCTAACTTTTAAAATATTTCATAAATATTTTAAATATTTCATTGCAGCTTCTAGGTAGTATCTAGGTAGTATAAAATCACAAAAATACTCTGTAATAAGTCTCATTTGTTGGCCAAACAAGAGGTCAAGGGATTACTAGATGAGTTATGTAAGCTTTCAATAGGCATTGAACAAAAAACGGGATGTTTCATAATGATAAATCATCATTGGAGACAAATCTAAACAGGTAATACTATTTATCAGAGCAGGGTGATTCTGTCCATTGTAATATTTTTAAATGATAAATTTCACAAATAGTTGGAAAAATCTTTAAACATGTCCTTATGATATATTTCATACACAAAATGTTCTGTTATGTTAATTTATGGCTGATGTAAAACTATACAAAAAAGAAAAAAAATAAGTGATATCTTTGTCCTTTTAACTCTGTAAAATTAACTTTTCAGTGGAAAATTATGGCATATTATTCTTGGAAATAAGGATTATGTTAACACAGGTAGGAAAAATTCTTTCAAAGGGAAGCATCATTTGTTATGAACAAAATATATTTTCTTTCCCATTTTATCGTTTGCTCTGGCCTGGTCTCTTGTCATGCAGATTGCAAAAGCTGTCAAAATAAATTGGTAGATGTTCTGTAAATCTGCCTAAAGCCACTAGTCAGCTGGATAGCTAATAGAAAGATCAATAGACTAGCTAGATTTTATCTGCAAGTATGGACTGTCCTTGTCTCTTGTGGATGACCGGGACTCCCAGTTAAACCAAACCAAAACACCCCAGTGGCTCTTGGGGCAGCACAGCCCCAACAGGAACCAGAGGTGTCCAAGGCTATGTGTGCCCTGGCTGAGAAACAGAGAATGTTTTCAGAGATGATCATTCCCTCTTATAGAGAGATATCCCTTCTATATGTATGCACACCGACATGCCCTGCTATACATATTATCCCTAAAGCAACAGCACTAGGGTTCTCAGCATGCAACAATGTGAGAGGCTCTTAAGTTATGTATCTTTACACTTTAGTTTGGCCTGTATACCCCTTTGGCAGATTTGGTTGAAATTGTTCAAGAGATCTAAAAGGTATTAAATAAGGAGTGAGGGGATGAGGTGAGTTGTGCGGACATAATCATTCCAAACATTAGAAGGAAATGGGGTAAAATGGGAAATGGGGTAAAAATGGGAACTCCAAACTGCTAGTATTTAGGCTGCTTATAGTGCCAGAAAAGCATCAGTACTAGGATGGCTGTAGAGGCTGCTAATTGCAGCTTTTGGTTGCAAGGGAACATTTATTTCATCTGAGGAAAGACTCTTTTGGGCCTTTCCAGATTTCCCCAACACTCATGCGAAGCACTGCTGCTGGAGGATAGAAGGACAGCCTGCCCTATTGCCATTGAAGTCCACCCTGTTATGCCTTCAACGTACAAGTGGAAACCACCCAGTATAATATAATGAACCCATAATGTGAGAAACATTTTGGAGAACTCAAACACAGAACCAGGTAATTAATTGCACAGTGTAGTGGACCCTTTTTGTGTGTGTGTTTTAAAGCTCCTAAAGCCACTCTTCAAACTCAGAATAACCCACGGAGACAGCATTGGAGCCACCCCTGGCTAATGCAAGACCACTCAGTTAGACTTATTGCTAATCTCCACTAGGGCAGCGTACAGGGGAAAGGGAGCCAGGATGATGAGAGCTGTTAAATTCTTCTGGGGAGCCCTGGGAGGCAAGGAGAAGGACTCAAGTTGGCTCTAACTTTCTCCAAGGAGGTTGGAAGGCCTCCAGCTGCCCAGAGCAGGGTGGCAGGTAGCTTAAAGCTGCTGCCGGTCCTGCACAGTCCTCACCCACCCACAAATGTGAGTCATCATAAACGGGAACAAGTATGCATTTCATTTAAAATTAATATTCAAGTGGTGCGAGGCATAGCAATATTTAAAACAAAAGAATTGCTAGTGACTACAAGGAAAACAGAAGTAATTTGCTTGATTTCAACACAGGTTCAACTTGATTATGTTTCTTCTATTTAGCACACAGTTTGCCAGTGGATATTTTGTGTGGCACGAGACCCAGGGAGAGCTGTTTGATCAGCAGTGTTTCAGCCCCTGCTACAGCTGCTGTATAATGAGGCACAATTCTTGTTTGTCTCTCAGGCTTTTTCCACAGGAAAATTTTATGACTGGTTTTGTTTTCATTGCTCACAAGGAAGCAGTTCTTTTCTCATCAATAATAATATTATTTACATTTCTCATGGGAGACCCAAGACACCTTGAATAACTTTCTTAGAAAAAAAGAAGAAAAGAAAGAGAGAGAAAGAGAAATGCAGAATCCCATTCACAGATTAGGATAAATTGCAGACTAATGTATTCCTTGTTTGTTTGTTGGTCTATTTTTTTTTCTCCTTTCTATGAGTGCTACTTGAGCTACCTTCCCTTCATTTAGAATGTCATTGCCTATATTCTGCTCTATTTTCACTTCTGGAATAATAAAGCCAACCCAGTCACAGTAATGTGTCTGGGATATTTCCCAAGAATAATGTTTTCTGGAGAGTAACAAAAGAACGACCAGTGAGCCAACACAGTGTCCTTTCACTCCGGCGTCCTTTCACAATTAGGAGCAGCAGTCCAGCAGAAATGACTGAAGCAGGTGTTTGAATCATCCTGCTGAGCAAAACAGGCACATTCAATGCCAAACATGTTTAAACCTTATTGAAACCAAAATCAAGCAGCTCCTTGCTCTATTAAGACTGATAGATACAGGCTTAATGCCCCAAAGAATACATTTAGCAATGGGCAGAAGAAACTCAGCAGACAAAAGGCAAGACTGCGGGTATGAAGAAGCTTACTAGAATGCTAACACTCTGCTTTTCTTCATAGGTTCCTCAGAGAGATAGATAAAACTGGAGAAAAATGGCACATAAAGGAACTAGTAATTGAATCAGACCCCACATGTAATATCTGAGAGAAAGGTTATATTTTTAGGAGAACTAGGGTTTTTTAGGAGAACTAGGGTTAGGAGAACAATGGTATTTCACTAGTGTAAGAGTTGGAGGATGGTTTTGGTAGGATTTAAATATGAAAAATTGACAACAATGATATGCAAGTCCTTGATAGCAATGGCAGCATCGGAGCACTCAGGGCTCACTTCACCCTCTTGTCCAGGAAGCTCTGCTCTGCCTGGCCACTGCCTTTCCTTGCCTCTCCCCAGACCTCAGGTTCCTTTTATCCCATCTGTGGCCACATTCCAGGTTTCTATTTGCCAACCCACATTTTCTTTCAAATAATCTTGCCTTTCCTCCACATTCCCCCAGTCCTGTTTCTACCCAGATTCTCTGCTTTGCTTTCTTTTCTAAATGTAGCCTCCTAAGATCACGGTTGCTTCACAAATCCTTGCCACTTCCTCCTCCCTTTTTACCATATCACAGTATGCTGCTGGTTTTATTATTTCTGAGGGCTGCAGATGCCTGTGAGGTGGTTTTGACTTTAAAATACAAACATAAACAATTTACTCAGACATTTCATTCAGCTCCAGCTGGAGAAAGCTGTGGTTATTTGCTCTGTCACAGGGTGTCTCCACGATGCCCCTAAAGGCTGGTTTGCTCATTTTCTTTTTTTTTACTGTGTGGCCTGGTCATCTCATTCACAGGTAGGCAGGACCATCAGTTGTGACTGGCATGAGGTAACATGGGGCAGTTATAGCAAGAGGATTTGTCTGTTACTGGAGTTCACTGAGGAGGTGAATTTGGGACCTGGGCTCAATAAATTCCCAGCCCCTTGCAGCCTGTTGCTCCTTCCCTTCTCCGGTTTCCATCCGTTGTGGCTGAAGTCAGCCCACAAGCACACACACACGCACCGGTCCCGCTGCTTCCAGCCCCATCTGGAGGAAGAACCAGCCTCACGTTCACAGTGAATTTGGTTTCAGCATAGCTCCAACACATTGTGCTTGCATGTGTCCCTTATTACCTCCCTCCAGTTGGCACATGTCCTTTATTTCTTCCTTTCTTAGGAAGAATAATGCAAGATGAATCACTGATGAAATAGTATTTTGGGAAAGAATACGAGAAGCAAACTCAAACCAATTTGTTGGATAAGGAGAACAGACGCTGCTTCCTGACAGGACCAATGTGGAACTGGTTTGTTTTTCGCAGGTGATTTAATAAGTAATGTCACAAAATGGCTAGCAACACATCAGAAAACATCTTCTGGAGAGGAAACACATTGCTTAGCAGAGCTGCAACCAGGTATTAAGGGCAGAATGTCATTTTAAAATACATTTCAGTAATCTGCAAGGCAGTGCTTAATTTGTTGATGATAAGGCATTCATACGCTCACTCATCCACTAAACTTATGCTACAGAGAAAGCAAAGACAGCTGCTGAAACACATCTGTGCCCTTTGGAGCTGAGGAAGAAAAATTTAGTAAAAATGAAGCGAAAAAATATGCATAAATTTGATGCAGTGGTTAGGTGTTCGTAATTTAGCCCTTCCAAAAGCCCGCAATACATATTAGGTATTTAACACTGGAGGTATTATATGAGAAACACACACATATTATAAATCCTAACACAATTGCCTTTGTTTTTAAATGAATTATTTTCTTATTCATGGTTTGTTTTCATTTACTTTCTTGTAAAATATTTTGGCAGGATCCGGTGAAATGTAGTAAGGGAAACCATGCATTTCCATGCATGTAAAGCAGGAAAAATAGCGTGGTGGTGGACAAACAATGTCCTCCATTGTTAGCAGTTTATTCTTCTCACTGTTATTAATCCCTTTGTAACTACAACAGGCATTGTGATCTGAGGGCGATTTGGTGCCAGTGGTGTATTTTAATGTTAGAAGCAAATTTTAACACTTTGCCTCTGTCACAAATCAGCTTTGGGGCTGTCAGGATAGCTGAAGGTTTCCCTGACCTGGAAATCTTTGGACAGACCAGCTCTTTGTGGAGAAGACTGAGAAAAGAGGGAATATCGGTGGTGGAAGGGGCAGATCAAGCACGTAACATGACTCTGATCTCTAGTCTCATTGAAATTGTCATTGCCAGCATAAATTACAGCTTCCTGGAGGCTGCTCCAAGTTGCACGGGGATGGTGGGAGTGTGTTTATAGCATCAAGTTGGTTTGGCTCTTCCTTCCCACTGTGCTTTTCTCAGCTGCCAGACCTGTAAGAGTCTTAATTACAGAAAGCATTTAGCATTGCTACCAATGCAATAAAATGTGTTCATGCGAATTCATTAGCAAGTGATGCTGTTTAAAATCAAGTTTTTAGAATTCTGCTATGGTTTTCAAAAGATTTTCCTTACCTGTGCAAGTAAACCAGTTGCAATAACAAAATGCCTGTGCGTATGCCTGTTCAAACGGTTGGGTAAATACAGACAAAATTAAATGACTTGTCCACAGACACACATGGAGCAATATATCTTTATTTATGCCATGTATATTTATAGAATGTGTGATACATAGATAGATGAGTATGTCTGTGCAGATGTACATCTCCTTTGCTCTCATTCCCCCTTTTATCTATAAATATATTTTTAAAAGGAAATAGATTTTGAAAGGGGCAAGAGGCTCTAGTAAAGAATTTAAATATGTTGAACTCTTTTTCTTCCCCTTTGAATGGAGTAGTCAGTCAGTCAGGGCTCTTGTTTAAAGTTAAGCTAAGAAATGTCTCTGAGGAGAATTTCAAACTCTATTTCCAAACACCACCGAGCCAAGTATGGTTATTATCTGAATTTAATTCAAATCATATGAACCATCATAGTTTTTGCCATACTGAAGATTTTTTCCTTTTCAATCTGGCAATGCATTCATCAAGTTACGGGCAGACCCCACTCACATAAAGGAACAGTTTTGTTAACTTTATAGCTTACAGGGTTTTCCAGGTTCAAGACACATTTATGATTTTTTTTTTTTTCAAAAAACACACTAAACAGTCCTGTAACTATATAGCAGAACATCACCATGCAATTAGCTTTGTGTGAGTCATAAATGAGAGAAAAGGAAACAAGTTTGAAGACTTATCCCTAAATTGCTGTATCTAGACAAATATTTCTGCCTCCCCTGCAGCCCCTCTCCTTCCCCATCTCCTGGTCGGTCCGAGGGCTGGTTTGAGCGGATGAATGCAGGTGGTTCCCCACAGCCTTGGATGCTCTCCGAGGACAAGTCTACTCAATTCTCCAGTGTTTTGCAAGGGGTTGAGAGTAATAATTACCCGCCTACTTCAATACGGTCCTGTCAGGCTGAATCAATGTCTTCTCAGTGCCTGGGACATGTAAAATGCCATATAAAAATGTTAAATAATATTGCTTCCAACCATACAGCCAGAATTTGCACTACTTGGAGGAAAGAGGATGGGGGGATAATTACAGCCTGAACTTTTAAAATGAGGTACTCAGGAAGGGCACAGTCAGCAGAACAGCAGCCACATCCAGGGTCTCCAAAGACTTCTGTGTTTATGGGCACTCTCTGGTTAGAGATCCTGGAAAACTTCCAGACCTGTTCACTCCACTTCTATGAGTATGTAGAATATTTTCAATTAATACTCCTTGCGTGGAAAGTATTTTGAAAATGCCTTCTCAGCACACTGTGTATCCACAATCTACTCTATGCATTTTCCTGTTTCTCCTCTCCACATGTCCATGCCTGTGTCTATTGGGCTTTCAGGGCTTTGGCATTGCAACCAAATGTTCTTCCGGTGGTTTGTTCTGCCCACTGCCCTTTTCAGTGCTCCTGTGAGCCTTGTTACTTTTGATTGTTGTCATATGTATTGGTCTGGATTCATACCCTCTCATTAATTCCCAGTTTAGTATGTTTATACTGCTATTCCAGTGAAGCCAGGGTTATTCAGTTTCTAGGAAACAGCCATTATTTATCCCTTTGGATACTGCCTATATTGCCATATTTCAGAATAATTTTCATCTGTGTTTTATTTCATCGAATGGATGTTTTAATAAAAATAATTTTTTAAATGTGTCATAGCAACACCCACAGCAACACAACACTGCATGGTTAGCATGTATGTAGCACAGACTTGCAAAACACACACACAGACTGCAATATAGGGACAGTTAAGGAGGGTAACTAAATGCAAAAAAGGACTGAAGTGGACCTGAATTTGAGCAACAGAGTTGAGAGAAACTGAGACCAGAGCAGAATGTTCAAACCTCTCTCTACTACAAGTGTGCTCATCAGATCTCTCTGAAGTTTTCTGGCTACAGTTTTTTTAAATCCAGCTCAGGAGATTAGACACGCAAATACCATTAAAATAAAAAGTCATTCTGCATCTACTGTCCTTTCAGTTCCCTCCTGATGTTGTCTATGATAATGCAGTCTTCAGCTTGGAGATATTCCTCTTCACATCATACAGCAATAACGTACACGTCTACCTGTAGTCCAGTATTGCATTTTTGTAATATAAGAACAGTGATATAATGAAAATTGTCATGCTCCACATTTGAAAAATGATTTAGATTAACTTTTGCTCAATAAATGGTCTAAATACCAGCAAGAATGACATGCCCAAGAAGGATTTTAAAAGGCAATCTTTTTTATACATTAGTCCCATAAGAAAATCATCTGGGACCCAGCAGTACATGACTGTTCAAAATGTTTCTTATTAAATTTGCCTAACAGATTTAGCACAAACTAAAATTTGGCTTTATAGGTATTTTATAAACTTCTCAGTGGAAAGCCTGAAAGCTGACTCTTGATAATGGTAAATTCCTCTTTAAAAAGGGGCTGAAGTCTCATAATATGGGCAATTATCTAAGAGCTGGCAGTGCTTCTTTTCATCTTTCATATAAGTGTAGCTGGAAAGAAGAGGATGTTTAACACATTTATACAATGAGCCTTCTTCTTTCATTGAAGTCAAAGGATATAAAGAGTGGATCTCGTGGTCCAAGGTGGGGTTGCCTGTTCCAGGGACATGACGGGCTGAGTATTTTCTAAAAGAAAATTCTGCATCCTTCTATACATCCTTGGAGAAGATTGGTTCATTAAGCCTCTGATACTAGAACTGAATAGAAGTTGCTTTCACTGAACAAAACTCAAGTAATATTATATGTTCAACAAGACAGTATCAAAGCTGCTGAGTTTGAGGGGGCTGAAGCAGTGAGCTGAGCTCTGGGTGGGCACCCAGCAGCATGCCCACATGAGAGATCAGGCCACTCTGTTAGTAGTGGTGTCTCTTGGTATCCATTACTCAAATCATGTTGAACTTGGAGTCATTGTAAAGCCTATCTCTGAGCATTGTCAGTATTCTTTCTTTTCATTATGTTTTCACAATAATGGTTTTTGGATGGAGGAATGAGTAAGCAACTTCCCACTTACACATGAATACTTTAATCTATGTGATAGGTGATTTCCTTGATTTGCCAGGCTGTCTGTAGTCTTGCACACATTTCCCTTGTGCTTTTGAAGAAGGAAAGCAATGAAGTGTATTTTCAACAAAGAACTAAATAGCCCAAAAAAATAGCCAGCACAATTTTCTTAACAAAGTGGAAATGGACTTCAGTACACTGTAAGGACAATTGTAGCAAAACCTTGGGGAGACATTGCAGATTATGTCCTGCAAACAACTACTGGGGTAAGATCCAGCAGATACAATCAAGTGTTTTATCTTACTACAGTTTTCACGTTAGTTTGTATTCTGCAAAACTTGATGATGTCTGGGAATACACATACTGTCGCTTTGTTTAAAGCAAGAAATCTGAATTTGCTTTTGCATTTATCTGTTAGGCTCCCAAAATTTGGTAAATCATTATTGTGAAATGGAATTTTGGCAGCACAGCTAGAACCTGGCTATTTAATGAACAGTGATCTTACAGTCTGAGGACATTTCTAATACTTCAATAGCACAAACATTGTATGCACACAAGGTATCATAACAATGCAGCTATTGTGTACTTGCAATGCACATTGCATTTTGAAGAAAAAAAGTTGGGGGGTCATTAATGGTGTTTTTTATCAGCTTCTTTCAGGTGTATGCTTCCCACATGTAAATTTGGGTTACAAAGATATAAATACTCACGTAAGTTATTTTATAGACCTTGATGTAGTATTTAATTATTTCATTATCGTTAACATATTTATTATAAGAGTGCTCATGTGAAATAAAGTAGTTAGAAACATTTAGTCCACTCTGGCAGTAATGTTGAATTAAGGAGAAAGGTACACAAAACCTTCCTCCTTGTTCTGAATTAGCTACCTGTGTTATAACTGGTGACAGAAGAGGTAGGAAAGCATCCCCTGCTGCCACCTGAGTTGTGAGCTCCCAAAGCAAGACTGGCGTGGACTGGTAAGGGGGAAGTCAAGAGCAAGGTCCTACTGGGAGTTGCAGAGAAACCAAGAGCAGGTCTCCCCCTGCCATTCCAGATTTCCTGCCCAGGAATAGTGATGGAGCAGGAGAGGGGGAGATGAATCATTCAACAACCACACATCTCGTCACCTGCTTAGCATCCTTTGTAGAGAGGCTCAAGGAAAGTTTGGGGTTCTAGAAAGAGCTTTCCTTGTTCGCAAGAAAGTGTAAAAGTTTAAAATAATTCTATGCTAGTCATATTCAGGAGAAATTAATGGAAGCAAATTAAACCTATAATTATTTTTAAGTGTTTACATTTCTTTTCAAATGTATTTTTCTTGAAATTGGTGGATTTTTTTAATAGTGAATGTTCAAATGTAGAGTTTTTACTGTAAAAGAGTTTGCTGGGATTCTTAAGGCAATTAGTGCTTTCTGCACCTTCAGTTCTGAATACCTACCCCACTGTTCCAAGGGAAGAAGCTATGCAAAATGCCCATTGTTAAAAATCAACAGGATGATTCAGTCTGTTGGAACTGCAGTAGGTTATATTTAACTAAGGCCAGTTAAGTTAATGCACTTTCTGTAGTAGAACAAAAAAACAGGAAAATGTTGTTTGCTCATTGGCTCATTTTCTTTCCCCCAAATTTCAGCTTTGGAAATAATGTATTAATGGAGTCATTGTAATTTTTGGGTTTATTTTAGCACAGTCAGTACCAAATACAAATTATTGAGCCAAAGCTGATCTGATGTACACCCACAAGGAAAGCTATACATTCAGTAAAATTCTGGTAGAACTGAGATCAATATCAAACCTTTTCTTTATTTCAGGCTTTATTCTGAATTTGCACTGCTTAGTTTAATTCAAAATTCTTACTGCAGAGTGATCTTAAGGGTGGTAGAGCAACATATATATATCTATACTAATACTAATGGAATAATTTATACTAATGGAATAGATATTCACTTGCAAATTTATATGCCTTTGTATAGCATGCAGTGTGTGTATATATAGATAGGGACTTTATACACATGTTGCAAATTATGTAGTTTTTTTTTAGAAGAAACTGGGGAAACCATAACAAAGAAAGCTGCCTATTGAGGTGTCTCAAGATATAAATAGCTCCTGCTGAAAAGGTAACAAAGGCTGTGTTGTGTGATCGTGTGCTTGGATCAACCAGGGTATGAGCAGGAAAACAGCCAACTTATGAATGTATATATATGTGTATATATAATTCTGAAATACATATTTCAAAATCTCTCTCTAAAAAAAAGTTTTATTTTTATGCTTTTGCTAAAAATAACTTTTGACAGCTCTTTATGAGGAGAAATGGTTTGAAAACACACTGAATTGCTGTGTTGTGTTGCTAGTAATATTTTTCATCCAAAAGTAGAAAAATATATTATCCTATGTAGTATTTTTAAGCACTATGATTATATATGATAATTACTAAACAGTGTTAATATTTTGAATTTGAAGTTTGAATGATTTTTTTTGGATCAGAATGCATTCTATCAATTTGAGCAATTTCATTTAAAGACTGAAAAATTATACATGTTATTTTTCTTGGAACCGTATTTCAGTTTCCTTGAGATCGTGGTGTTAGACTCAGGTCTGAGCAAAAATCCCCAAAATACCTTACTGGAGAAAGCTCTATCTCATTTTGTCTTGTGCTTACTGTAACTGCAGGACACTCCAGCTGCTCTTCCGCTAGTTTGGATGTGTCTCCTGGTATGCTAGGAGGAGGAACTAAAATTCCACCCATATCCTACCTACTTGGTATCTCCCAACACCTCCTAGAGAATGGATTGCATGGTGGTGAGATAAGCCACGGAGGGACAGGGAGAGATTTGCCATTCTAATCCTCCATCAAGACTTGATTCAGAGTTAACCCTACGTATAAAAAAATTTATTCCCAAGCTGTAAAAAATAGAATTTGATTCATGATTCCTCCTAGTTTGGTGCATTAAAAATAGTTTGGCGTGGGGTGTTCTCCATCCAGGTTCGGGACGTGCATTTTGGGACTTGTGTCTGAAGTTTTCATCTGAGTGATCTACAGGTCTGTTGCAGCCTTCAAGGGGAGCTTATACTTTTCCTTTCCTGCAAAACCAGCCACGTGGCACTAAGCCAACGTTTCCTTGCTAAGGGCTGAATGAGCCTTTCAGGCGATTTTGGCGGACCTTACAGTAATACACACATGTACAGAGAGGAAAAAATAATCATGAGGACATGGGGCAGATGAATGAAGCTTTGGCCAGTTCTAGCCCCCAGCTTCACAAGCGCCTTGATCATTTCCTACCCAATTATGTGGGTGTAAGCTCTGACCACTGATTTTCCTCCCTTCTCTTTGACCAAAGCTATTTTCCCTGTTTTGCTTTGATATAAATTCCTGCCTTGCTATTCCTTGCTGAAGTTATTTGCAATCCTACCCTTCCACAGGCTGTTTTTGTACCAGTCTGCCAGAGTCCCTTCCCATGGCAGCCTCAGACTCCCTAGGAAAAATGTCCTTAAAATTGTCTCCCACCCTTTCTTGTTATTCAGAACTCACTTTATTTTAATATAGCGCATCCCCCTTTTTTTTTTTTTTTTTTTTTTCAAAGGATGAGCCTTTTTAGGTAGCCCCACAATTCATGCCAAACTTTAAAAGACAAGTGTATGCTTAAAAATAGATCCTTAATAGTGTAACTTCAGTTGTCTTTCAGTCCTCCTGGATGTCTGTGCAACAGAACCACCATGTTAAACAAATATGTGCCTTGCATATTCGAGGTCATGTTGGTTAGCTGGTTTCTAATTACATAGTCTGTTGCTGGATAAGGCTTGTATCTGTAACAAAGGAAAAGCATCTTGGTTTGTAAATATGTAAATAATTTAATGTGGTCATGGAAAGAAAAGGAATTTAACCAAGCATGGCTTTAATAATGTTAACTAAACACCCATGAGAACAATCTGCAGCTGTAAAAAAATCTGGCTTTTGTGTTGTTTAACTAGCAGTGTTTAGGAATATATATATATTTTTAATAAACTTCATTGTGTCAGCAATACATCTATTGTGCTGATGACAGTTTAGGACCTATCTGAGTCCTAGACTTAGAAAACGTCTCCAAATCTTGGAGCTTAGGAGAAATAGGAAAATTTGAAAATGGATGCAAGGTCAAGAGATTTCAATGCACTTGTGTCTCTGTTCCTGTCAGGCTACACATGCATGAACTTGCTTTGGTGTGTTTGCACAGCTCAGTAAAAACGCATTTAATCAGTGAGCACAGGCACTGGGCTTGGTGCAGCATTCCCATCTCATGCAAGGCAGAGCATAGCTATGCTGCTTTCGTTTCTAGAAAAACATTTTGGTGGTTAGTTAGCAATCTCTGTGCTGGGCAAAAGCTATGTCCAAAGAGTCATTCTCTAATGGAGATCCCAGTGGGGTGACCAAATCTAAGCCCCAGCCCATGAAGTGCAGCAGGATCAGGCCATGGAGCAATTTGGTAAAGAACACAGCACCCGGATAACCCTCAGCCAAAACCTCAGCTAGAGACATACTGCACCACTTCTCTCTATCCCAATCAACACAATTTATTTTTCCAGTTCGTACTTTTGTGTATCTATGCTCTTGTTTTAAACATAATTAGTGGTGTAACGGGACATCTGATTTCCATCACTTACCTCTGTTTCCTGGAGTTCTTGAACTTGAGTTAAGTAGCTGTGTATGTGATGCAGCCAACAAGCCACTTGTCAAAAAGCTGGCGCTTTGCTTTCTGTTGAATACCTAAATTCTTTTAACAACTAGATTTTTTTTTATTTTTTACTTTTTCCTACCAGAAAGGTATAAATTCAATCCTTTAAGAAACATCTTAAATGACTACCCAGTGAATTTAACCAAAGTTCTCTAGCTTCCTCCCAGGTTTTTATGGCTATCAATTAAATTTATTAAGCCATAATGAACCCTGCAGGATCTAAACTGACCCAGGATTTACTTTAATGGATCATTAACTTGTCACGTTCCCTTTTCTCGTTTCTCTCTCTTGAATTTTTGTCTTGGCAGAATTTTCATTATCCCAGTTATTAATACATTTATTAACTTTGGACAAGGATGTATTTCATTAATGAACACTTAAAAATTAATGATTGCACAAATGAAAAGTCTGCTGTAAAAGAATAGAATACAAATAGGCTTTTTAGGATATGAACTTTATTTACACTCCAAATGGATGGCACACTGACAGTGGTTAAGGCTGGTAGCAAAATCAGTCACTTGAAAGTCAGTTTGAACCATTTAAAGTTTTCTCCTGACATCAGAAGTAGATTTACAAGAATTCAGACTCATAGACAATTATAAAAGTTTATCTTTCCATAAGGTAAGTTTACAAATATTATTGTGGATCAACCACAAAAGTAACCTCCATAAAAATATGTCAGTTGTACTTTTCATTTTTGTAGGCTTCAAGGAAACTTCTAGTTGCAGTTCTGTTGGTATAAAACACTGAAGCCAGCAGAGCTACTCCACTTCAGCAGTGTAGCTGCAGACAACCTCCCATTTTGTTCCTAGTTTTCCTAGAAAGTATGACCAAATATTCGGGACGTAGTACTGCTGAATGTTTGGAAAATATATGTAATAGGAATTGCCTGCCCTGATACCAGCCCACAGTATGCAGTCAAAACAGGGGAAAATCACTAGATCAGACTGCAGTGAGTGAAATAATTTGTGGTTTTATCAGATCATATATGCATAATCTGCAAATAATCAATTTATTTTCTCTATCTGTATGCAATCAATTTATTTTCCCTTTCTGTAAACATTTTCCAGAAGACACCACTGAAAATAGCTGAACTGACACTCGCAAACATTCATTACTTTCTTATGGCTGTGGTATTCGTCCTGCCTCCTGTGAGACAGCAATGTCCCAAAACAGCTACCCCCAAGTCAATAGTTCTGTGTTAGCAACATTTCAGGCAGGCAAAAGGAGAAGCAGTCAAACTTTTTTTTCTTTCTTTTTCTATTTTGATCCATTCATAAATGTGTTACTGTTAAAGATTGTGTTTTTCACACATATGTTAACGTTCATATCAGTTTACATCACAAATTATTATCACTCTTGCTCTCACAGTATCAGCCCCATACGAGTTAGGAATATCTAACAGGAGTAAATTATGTATTTTGCTATTTTGCATTCACGACAGATGTCACAGTATCTGTGCTATACTGCAAAAGAATATGAAATGACTTTGTTTTGTGCTTGTTTGATGAGACTCGGAAAGATCAGTGCAAAACTGGTTGGTTTCAAGTTCCATGGAGTTTGAATAGTAAACACTGTGGAAATGTTGGTAAACTTGTATATACTTGTTGGCCTGCACATTCCAGTCTAAGAAATTACTTTGTCATCTAATTTGATAATTTGATTGATTTTAGAATTTATAGATTAATTTCGTTTGCTGTAGATTTGATCTCCAGGTGAATTTCTTGAGCAGAAGGGTTCCACTGGCTGCTAAGATCAGTAGACCTACAGCATCCTGCTGTGTCCTGACGTCATACCAGAGCAGGATCTGGGTATCTGGGTACAAACTTTTTTTTTTTTTTTTTCTTTTTTTTTTTTTTTTTTCCCCACAGTATTTTGTGTTTCCAAAGGAAACCACAGCATGTGACTTATAAATGACCTGGACATTCCCTAGTCTGACCTATTGGAGGACAAGTTTCTGTGGAGGGAACACAGCTATGCACCCTCACAACTCAGCATGGACAAAGTCTGTATTATGCAATGTAGACAGATAGACTTATAGCACTATATGAAGTGCAGAGTGTTCGTGAAGCACTGTCACAGCAGCCACAGCAAGAGGAAGTTATAAGAAATAAGTCATGCTTGCATTGTTTATCTGCCTCTGAGAAGAACGGTTTCAATCTCACAGATATTTCCCAGTTTACTGACCAAAAATAAATAGCTGGAAAGTGTGTCTTGATCTCGGATATTCTAGCGTATCTTCTGATTCATTCACATCTACACCATGACTACTTTTCTTTTACCTTACATAGGTATTCTCTCAATCATGCATAGGTTTTATAGTTCTAAGAAGGCATGTTCATTTTGCTGACATCTGAACTTGCTGAATCTGGTTGCTTTCCTTGGTATTTTTTTATGTGAATGTCTCTAATAAATTCCACCAATAAGTTTCATTCTCTTCATATGATATCTATATCTCTGAGTTATCCTTCTAATGAACATGAAACTACCTCAGCAAGTCCATGACCTAAAAATGACCTTCAGTCATCTCATAAGCGGTTGTGCTGAACCACATTATGAGTTATTCTCCTTTTCCAACAATTTGTAGACCAGTGGGAATAAGCAAAGCACTTTTTCCCCATAATGCCTAGCATACAGGCTGGAGGCGAGCAGTCTCAAAAGGGTCCAAGGTTTCAGCACTTTCATCTTGAGGCAACACGGAACTGCTTAAGAGCGGCATCTCCATCTAACTCATTTTATTCATTTTAGGGATTTAATGCAATTTCCTGGCATCCTTTCAAAGCATATTATTTAAGTTAATAACATTATAATATTAAAAGGAATATAATAATGTGTTCTCAGTGCTATAGTTCCATTGTGCAAATTGGTGGGCAGACCTTCTGCCAGGTCACCTTTGTTACATTTAATAGCAACCATGGGTCTCAAAACCTTATGCAAACTCTAGAAAATTAAAAGCTATAAGACCAGTAAATTCTAGTTTGATGTTTATTATTTTTTGTTTTCTTTGAAGAGATTTACCCCCTCTATGAACAAACAGAAGGAGCAAGTAAGAAGAGAGTTGCAACACGCCTATGCAGATTCATCGTTTACCAAAGTTGCGAGTCCCGAGTTTGGGATTCAAATGTGGCAGCCTAGAATACAGAGCTATTTTTCTCATTTAATACCTTAGGGAGCTTTACTATATTTCTCAGCAAGGTAGTGGCGCTGGGTACGTTGTAGATAAAAGTGCCAGCTTGTGACTGACATAGGTTCCCAAAACTCTTCAGTGTTGGTGCAGGCAGGATTATAATGCTCAAATGTCTGGCTGTTGATGCAAGACATAGTGTCTGATGCATTAGAAACATCTATTTATACAATGCCCCTCAGAGCTCCTCAAAGGACACTTCTTACTGGTATACACTTCTAGAAAGAAATCCTATGTGTTAGGAAACATCTAAAGACCTTTTAGAACAATCTGGAAAAACAAAACAAAACAAAGCAACACAAACAGAAAAATGAACAGAGAACTATGGGATTATTAGACAATTGCATTTATTCACTAGCACAAAAGCAGTTAAGAGCATGAGGTGTTTTCAGAGATGGGCTCATCATGTCTTAATTCTTTCTTCTTGGTCTCCTCAGGTTCAAAAGTTCTTGAACTACATGAAAGCAACTAAAGATGATAATTTTGCTTTTTTGTCTAGTAATATCCTTGGATCTAGCAAGCTTTTAAGACCCTGTAATTTGCATAGCTTTTCTTCAACAGCAGACAAAAAGAAAACAATAACGTCCTAATATGAGAGTCAACATTTATAGTATTAAAGGACTAGATGATTATATTGACAGAATGGGAACTATAGCAAAACTTCAAGTTAAAAATAAGTCTTCTTTCATCTTACACCATATCGTCACATGTACTACTGCCAAGGTGGACATTATTCTTGAACTGTTTGCATTGCTGTACCAGAACTGGCTCTAATTATTTACTGAATAAAAATATCCCCAAATGTCACTTGTCCTCATGAATACAGTTTGAGGCAGTCTGATGGCTTCCTCCCTAAAAGTTTAGCTCTTTATTGCCTCATGATAAAATGTTTCAGAAAGGATAAGAAAAAAAAACTAAAATACTAAAATGAATCTGATAATTCTATACTTTTGGGGTAGATCAGTCCTGTTCAATCAAATCAAATAAAAAGATGATAAAATTTTAGCCAATTTCATACAATAGAACGTGCACATCTTATGTTGACAAAGTCATGATGAACTGTAGATAGCCAGAGATGCTTTCAAATAATTTAGTTTCTGCAACTTACGTAAGTTAAATAAGATTTTCTACTAATAGATGGAACACCTGTTATTATTGCCTAAGATACAGATTTGTATTCCTTCCATTTAATTTCTTTCAATAGTTATTTAATCTGTGTAAATTAATTATAATCCATTATGCCTTATTTATATGACATTACTCTTTATTTATCGATTTATCCATGTGGTTAGGATTTAGATAAAGCTCTTTTCAACATATTGTTGTGAATGTTTTTCCGGGTCTGCTCCAGGTCCCAGCTGAGGCAAGAGGTATCCCAATTTGTATTTCTGAGAGGCCAGGGGTTAAAAAAAGATACCAGAAAAACCAATGACTCTAATATAGGCTGAAGGAAAGGTTTGCCTCCTACCAATTAGGTTCTTTTAAAGATTATTTTTACAGTAGTTTCTATATTTAAAGCTGGAAAAGGATTGATTTTTCCTTTAACTTCCACAGGAATCTTTGTACCTTAACTTTTTTTTTTTTTTTTTTTTTTTTAAATATATATATATATGATGAAATATCTGAAATACTAACTATTTAAAGGCTAAAAATGCCTTTCCAGCTAAAGTACTGAAAACATTTCAATAGCAGCATTTCAGTAGTAATCACACCGGTCATTTGGGCTTTCTCAAGCAGTGGGGTACAATGGGATCTGAACTGCCATGGTTCCCAGCAATTGTACTGGGGAATATATTTGAAAAATTATAGTGCTAGTATAATTTTCATAATAATACAAAGAAGTACCTTGCTCCTGGCCATCTTGTGTTGGAAATCTACTTTGCACTGTAGCAATCTGTAAAGTTTTGAGGAGCTGAGGCCATAGCCATGTCCAGTAAAGGTGGCTGCGAGGGTTTCTGTGTCCCACAGCCTCATGGTAACCTTACTGGAAGTGGGACGTCCCTAAGACCGAGCAGCAGACTTGAGAACATGTTTACACAGCACATTGTGGGCAGACATGAACTCACTTTACCCACAGTCTGAGCTGACCAAACACCGCATAACCGTGGTCAGAGTCGTGCTGAACCCGTGCTAGTGCCATGGGGAGAGGCTACCTCTGCTGGGCTCTGGTAGCATCGTCGCAGCTTTGGGCGGTTTGCAGCGTGGGCACATCAAAGTGGTTTTAAGGTCTCAAGAAGGTGATACACAAGGCATCAGCATAACACTAATTGCTGGTTTTGCCTTTCCTAAGTCTTTGGTCCACAGCCTTAGCTCCACAGCGCTTTATTGCAGGCATAACTCTCAGGAGGGAACTCTCCCATCTCATGAGCTGACATATGCACAGCACAGGGACATTCCTCCCCACCTGGTTTAATCTACTCCTGGCCCTACAAACCCTGACATGAGGGCTGAGGGGAGGTGAAAGTTTTGTGTTTCCCCCGGGTGTGCTCTGAGCTCGATTGCTCCAACCCTGCTGGTACGCTGGCATCCAGCGCGACGAAGTGTTTGAGCCCAGAAGTAAGGCTGAGATTTCAGGGCTGCCAATCATTTTTAGAGGATCTAAGTGTCTAAATTCCTATGATTTTTTTTTTTTTTTTTTTTCTATTGAATTTCCAGGATGATTTTTCAGTGGTTTCAGTATCAGCGGTTTATTCTGTAGGGGAAAAGAGCTGACTCCTGTAGAGGTGTGTATTCTTATATTCCCTAACAAGGACATCTAGAGAGCTAAGTGTTCAAATAGGTCATCATCAGTGTGTGTGAAAATTGAATGGCTCTTTTCTTACCTATCATTATCATCAGGACTGTTTCTACTAGGAATAGAATACGCTTTTAATGATTGCTCTAATCTCCCTTGTGGGCAAGGGAGTGGGAGAAGCTTGTTCTTACACATAAACTGTTGGAATTGTAGCACAAAGCAGTCAATATTTAGAGAATTCATCCTGTAAATTAGAGGGATTTATTCAATTCAGTTCTATATATTGTGACATTTGCAATAGTTAATTTCTTCCTTTTATATATTTTCATATAGTCGTGTGTTCCGCTGGGGAATCTTGAACTTGAAAAAACATACAAGGGAATATAAATGATCTGCCCTTTTCCAGCTGACTAATGTGAGCCATAAAACACTTTAAAATACAAAGGAGTCTTAACATCTGGTCAAGTTTACTCATCATAAACACACCTGAATGAAAAGTACTCCTTGTTCTGCCACATGAATGATAGACTAAGATAGACCTTTCATGTTGTTATATGCAAGAGCTCTCTTCTTGCATTTCAATAGCTAAATTAGAGGTAACTTGATAGTAAAATATGCAGGTAGCCTCAGGACACATCATATATTCTTTTATTCTGAAACCTTTCTATAATTAAAAATGAAACCTAATTGCAAATCTCCCCTTTCTTTTCTAAAACGTCAAAGAATGTCAGTCCAATACCAATGTCAGGTCAGGAGCAGCGATGCAACATTTGTTTTCATAACAAAATTCATGCCTCAGCAGCTTTTCCTTTGGGGAAAAAAAAATAATAAAAAAAAAATATCAGTATTCGAGATGGCTGTATCGGGTGCATTAGCCTGACTGTACTGATGGCTTTCGTCTTGGCTTTTTCAGTGTTAGCTATCCCACTGCAAAAGTAAGAGAGCTGGCCGACAAACTTTCCTCATTTTCCTGAATCTTTTCCCCTGGGTTTGTGGCTGACAGCTCCCTAACACTGCCCTCTGTGGTTGGAGAAAGCAAACAGCCTCAGGCAGCCGGGGAGGGAGGGGAGGAGCAGAGGAAAGCACCCAGGGAAAAGGCGAGCTAGTAACCGTGCTGGGGTGAAATGCATCCTTTTGTTCCAGCGAGATGTCTGTAACTTGTGAGACCGCCTCAAGTGGTGATTATGTCTGTGAGGAAGGAAAAATGGAGAAGAAATCACCTTTTCTGATTAGGTTTCAGAGATATCCTTCTGGAGCCAGATCCTGCTGGTGGGATTTGTGCTGCTCACCAGCGGCCCTGCTGAATTCACTGGGGCTGTTTGCAAACTGATGTGCTGCTCAACGTGAGTAAATAAACAAGCCTGTGTCTGGCCTTATATAAATACAAACCAGCCTGGAGACTGTAAAGTAAACATAAACAGAATTCCTTTATTCCAGCCCAGAAAAAGGAATGGAGAATAGTTCAACTGTTTTTCCCCCCACTCCTGGCGTAGGAGATGGCCAATGTCTAAGTACCTCTGTGGAGTTCACTGTGCTATATGGAGCTACAGGGAGCGCCTATTTCTATTAAATCCTGCATCTATACAAGCAAGAAAGACCTTATCCTTCTTCAAAGAAAGGTTACATGCCTGCTGCTGTAACCTGTGTTTCTTCCTGCCCTTCCTGAGAATCAGTTCTGGCATTTAAATCCCAAGCTCAGGCAGCTGCGCTGCTGATGTGCTGTTCCTGCCACAGCGGCTTTGGGTCTGGTTCTCCCCGTTCTGCTTGTGTCATCTGCCTTTTGTCATTTCCATTACAAACTCCAGGGATGAGGGCCTTTAGTGTGTGTTTTGCAAGCCAACATAATGCAGATCGTGTCTGTGACTGAAACTTGGATTTATGCGAGTAAACCAGCTAAATTAAAAAGAAAAACAAGACACTAATAGTTTATTCTTTCATTATTATTATTTGCAGAATAATAATAATAAAAAGAAAGAGCAAAAAGTTACAACCTGTGTGCGTTTGCTAAAACCTTAAGAAAACAACCTTACACGGCCCCAACCAAGTTGAACAGTATTCTCTAAAAAAGAAAACAGCCCTAAATTAAGAGTGGAACTTTAGCCTCAGCTTTGAATTTCCTGGCTTTTGTTGGTTTCTTATATATCCTCATTATTTCAGCGGTGTGTTGTTTTTGGTCTGACTAGTATTTAGAAATTGTTCCATCCAGCCTTTAGATGTCTACTGTTTGAGAATGATTCATTTCTCTTTGACTTCAGGAACACAATTTGCACTGTGTTTTTTTTTTTTTTTTTTTTTTTTTTTTTTTTTTTTCCCTGCCACTACTTTGTCTCTCCTTGTTCCCTGCTCCAGACGCCATCTCCTTCTCTCACCATAACTCGTGTGGTTGCCTCGCAGCCCCATAGCCGTGTGCATTTCAGACTGGGAGCCGTACCTTTACAGGGATGTGGTTTAGGGAGGCAGACAATCCTTTTGCTGGCGCAGGATGAACTGTGTGAACGAAATGCGCCAGCACGGAGATCTGAGCCGGTGTTCAGGTGGGATGCTGGCAGCAATTCTGAGCTCATTCACTGAGTTATTCCTGTGGGTTTGAGTAAATACTGGAGAGAAGAAATTCAAAAATTTGTAAAAATATAATTAAAAAACCTCTTTACAATACATCCATTTTTATATGATTATATATTTTGTCAAAGGTACTCCATAGGCTTGTACAAGAATATATTTTAAATATGACTTGGCCTTCCTGGCCCACTGAGCAGATTGCTGTCAGTGTTAGAAAAACAGCGATTGCTTCCTGGCATAACTGTCCTCAACCAACACGGAGTATCCGGAGCGCTCTGTTCTTTGGCAGTAAATTATGGATAATCCTCTAATTTAACTTTATGGATGCCAGGGTTCATTTCGCATCCAGAAGCAGAAATCTTAGTGTGCCAAGAGGTACAGCGTCTTCCTGATATGCAAAACCACGCGGCAAGCCTAGCCTAGCCTTCCTTAGCCTACGCTGGGTGTGTGCAGCAGCTCCCGTACTGGGCAGGGGGAAGGACTGCTAGGCAGCCTCAGTCCCTGCTGCTGTCCTCAGGGGTTACAGTGACACCGGGATGCCAGCGCCAGACCTCTTTTTTCAGGACGTGTTTGGAGTAAGGACAGCTAAAAGACAGGCTGGGCAACTGACAGCGTACTTGTCACAGTTTAAGGGAGTATCAGTAATGTGCTATATCAGGAATTAATTTGATCGGTTACAAAAGCCTCGATGAATATGACACAGTTTGTAAGGAACAATGTAGAGGAATAGAGTGGGAGAGGGTTTGGAAACAGGAGAGAAATGAAGGCAATGAAATGTGACTACTGCTGATATAGACATTTTTTTTTTTTCTTTTTCTTTTTCTTTTTTTCTGATTTAAAAAGTTAAGTTTTCAAAGTTTCTTACAAAGAGAAAGGAGCATTTTTACAGTGTGATTCCTTTTGCACTGATTTCCAGATATTTCCAAAATCTTTCAGTGGCCTAATACTAGTTTCTGAACCATAATTTTCAAAGTAACTGCCAAATGGAAAATAATAATAATAATAATATTGCTGGTTAGGCAATATTCTCCTGGCATTGCATAATATCAAGTCTTGTGATCTATTTACATACAAAAATTAAGGAATGAACGAACACAGAGGGCCCCTGTCTGTCTGCAGAATCTCTGAACTGCGATGATTTTCTTATTTAATTTTTAAGGACGGTACATGTTCACTTTTAACTGGGATTTAGTTTTCTGCAATGCAAATTTTTCGTAATACTAACAACAGATGTTAGCAATATACCCATATTGAAGAACACATTTTGTGTGTGACTGAACTCAACGTAATTGCCACATCATTTGGCAAATTGGCATTACAAACAAGTCTCAGGGGAAGTAACATGACTCCTTCTGTATGTCATCACTTTTGAAATTTCCATGGTAAAGAGTCGGTGTTTAGACCGACATCTCAAGTAAGAAAGCTTATGGTTCGGACTTGCTGTTTCCCAAAAACGAGGGGTAAGCTTCATTTTACTGCTACAAGTGTCCTTTTAATTTGAGACAAGCCTTTGTACAGTGTTGCCTCAGTATCTGCCTCTTACAGAGGTGTGCTAGATCACATATTAAATGATAGAAGCCTGTGGAGATGTAAAAATACAGAATTTAACTTTTTGCCACCTCATTAGTCACAACGTCGAAGTCATGTAGTTTCATGGTTGCTGTTAGAGCTCTCCTATCACCGCAGTTATTACCCATACCACTCCAGACTGGAAATATTAAACAGGAGCTGTACTTTTAGTTTCCCTGGCTAACGTAACCCATCAAATTACCCCTATCTGCCACAGACGCTCTTCCAACTTTATTATATTACAAGTAAATGTGTTTGGAATGATGTCTGGCTATCAGCATTTTGTCATTAGAAGGGAGAAAGGAAGAACAACAGTAGACAGATATTGCTATCTAAACTGTAATGAGTCCCTAAGGTAAGTTTAAGGGGTAATCATAACAAGCCTCTGGATGGACCAAAAAAGCATTAGTCAAATCTCATTTGTTCTCCAACTTCCTTCTTTCTTTAAACTGTCAACACGTTCCATGCTTTTTGGCTCAAAATGCTTGTCTTCATCTTAGCTAAGCTCCATATAGCTTTTTACTTCCTTGCAAGGTTTTTAAAAAGCTTAGGAGGCTTCTTAAAGTGTCATTTCGAATGTGGTAGTAAATTCAGCTGAACTGGATGCATTAATGAATTTGTCAGAGTATTTATACGGAAGAGATGTGGGGAAAAAGTTCACACTGTAATCTGTGCATCCCTAATGTGGAAGTATCTGCCAAAACTGAGAGTTTGGTGTCATCCTAACTGAATAATGCCTTTCTACAGAAAACACCTGACTGCTGACACTAGAAATGGAGTGTTTGTATAAGACAATGGATATTGAACGACACTGAGAAAAAGGGATCAAATGTATGATTTCACCACATAGAGCTCATAGAGCTTTTTTTTTTTTTTTTTTTTTTTCTACAGGAAGACTGAAGACCCCATACTCATGACTATTTAAATAACTCTGTCTCTGGTTCCAAAATGTTTTCCCATTCAAACAGCCAGTGAAATAAAACTGAAAATCTCTGATGGAATAGATGGAATAGAGATGGTTTCTTGTTCTGGGTGTATTCTTTTAGGTATCTGCTAGGACACTGACATAAAACCCAGGTTTCTAGAACTCACCTGGGGAAAGGGCTGGTGGAACAGTGGAATGTCCCTTTTCTCCATGGTGTTTGGTGTCCTCATGTTACTCTCAGCATTTATGACAGTGAGACAAGAAAGTATTAGGAATACAAGAACACTGAATAGCAACGTGATACCAAATAATTATATAAATATTCTTTGAGATAGTAGCAGGAGACAAGTGAGGAATGCTGTGATGATATTCAGAAAAGTTACACTGCTAGCTGTTAGACATGGCACAGTGTCCTAGCAGATGGCTGGATGATTCTTGGTTTATTGACCAAGATGACCTGAAGGATCTACTATAATGCTGTGGCCTTGTCTAAGCCCTTTGGTTAATTAAGTCTTGTGAGCTATTGGTTCTCATTATCCATCAGGGTGTCCAAGGTGCAAATTAGTTCTGTGCAACTCTTGGAGTTCATGACCAATGCTTATTCCTTAAGTCACACGGAAGAAACGAATTCTCAGAGAATTACTGGATCCTGCCCCAGTTTTCCTAGAGCAGCTCAAATCTGCTGAATCCTGATGAGCAAACCCACCTGCAGGACAGTGTGCAAAAGCTTGCAAATTCCTTGCCATTTTAGGCCAGTAGAGAAAGCCAAGGAGCAGTCAATATTTATATTTAGATCTAGAGATGCATAGTTTATTATTATTATTAGTTTTTTATGAGAGGGAGCCAGACTGTGAGAGTCAAAAACTTGTTGAGGTTAAAACAAAAATAGCACATATCTCTGCATTTTCTTTTGCTTCTCTCACAGTTTCCTCCAATGACTTTGGTTCAGCTCTCACTGGACCAACAAGCTCTGAGAGCTCCTATAAAACTCTAAAGTGAAAAAGAGAGTGCCTGCCAGGTGGGATTTTTTTTCCCAAGTGCTCACAGCTCTAATTTTCACCACATGTGAACAAGTGTTTGCAGTTTTAAAGATGTGTTGAGTAATTGCACATGCAAGACATCTTCTCTTTAATGTTCCCAGTGTGTTCAAAGCTTTTCCGTGAGAACACCCCTGTTAACAATGGAATTGTGGCCTTTAGCTTATGCCTAAGTGGGTACTGCTTTGTGTTGAAATATAATTGGTAGCACTTGCCTATTCCTACTCCCTTAGTTTAGCTAATGAAAGACACTGCTATAATTTACTTCTCTCAGGGCTGGGATCTGAGCCTAGGAAATCTCTCTCTAGAAGGAGGTGGAAAGTCTCTTGCAACTACAATTACTGTACCTACCATTTATTTTTGTATCCAAATAGGAAACAAGGAGGGATATAGCCTCCTCTGTTGGGTGAGGCTGTGATGTGCTGCTTTATATCATCAGCCTGTATTGCCCTCTTTCTTCATGGTCACGTTTTCCATGCACAGGTAACCTAGAGAGGAATGGCTGAAATGGTGTTATTTCAGTGTGTCACCTTTCAAAAGTTCTGTCTTTAAGGGAGTATCTCATAACCTGGTTGAATAGCTGTAGGACTAAGTCCAGACACCATCTGCAAGACAAGAGAACAAAGCGTAGGCTTGGAGGGCCAATAGAGCTGTGGGACACAAATGAAGTTCAACTGATAGAAAATGAGATTTGAAAGCAGGTGGAGAGCAAAATTGATTGCTCTGAGATACAACTCAGATAACAACTGTATTTTCTTAGTTCCTGTAGGTTGCTGTTCGCCTGCCTAGTAATTGCGTGCCAGTGATACTGAGCTGTACCTCCCAAACTGGCAGCTTTTAATCATTATTAACAACTGAATTAAAGGCAATATATTGTTAAACCTCATGGTAAAAGAACTTTAACTTTTTTTTTTTTTTCTTTTTTCTTTTTTCTTTTTTTTCTTTCCATTGCTCTGAAAATGCTCTACAGTCTAGGGTTTTAACTGAAATAACACACTAGAAACAGCCTGGTAAATGTCTGTAAATTTTAGGAGCTATAATTAAAAGTCATTTACTCCTAGTTATTTCTGGAAACTGGCTGACAATAGCCTGTTCTGCACTGCTGTCTGTATGGGGGAGCACAGAGCTACCCATCTCTCCTTACTGTGCTTGAAGGAATATCAAGAATGCCTACAACAACAACATGGGTTTTAAATACGAAAAAATGAGCTGCAAGCAGCATTTAACATTTACGTTTTTGTAGTCACCAATGGTTCCAGTTAAGACCACCACCTTACTGTGCTGGGTGCTGTACAAGGAAGGCACAGTCCTCATCCCACAGCATGTGGCCGACATCAGTCCCACACAAAATAGGAGGTGCACCTCTGTGGCCAAGCAGCCATGATCAAGTAGCATCAGAGACGAGACCCTCATGAAAATACCAGCTGAGGCTTCAATCCTGCACAATCCCCATCACCAGGAGGAGCAGCAGACCCAAATCTCCAGCTCTTCTTCCAGCTCTGCCTCTTCTTCCTCGCTAGGCAGCAGGAGCCATGCCCACCCCTCCACCCCAGTTTTCATTTTTCTCAGCACTGTTGCAAAGTCTTGGGCAGCCCTGCCCAACAAATGTGCCAGCCAAACCTCTCCAACAGGTCACATACACAGAAGCGTGTGAGTGGGCTTTCCCTTTGAGCTAACACAGCTGCTCTTTAAGCTCCAAATGGAAATGCTCATGTTTTTCAGATCCAAAGGTCTCCGGTTCAGTCTCTACAGATAAACTCTCCAGAGATGTGCTTACACTTACAGTGTAATTCAAGGCAGGAAAAACAAGCGAGCACTTTCAGATTATCAACACCCTCAGAAAGAAATCTGCTCGTTAGAGTTATGACAGGCTCAGTGATTCATTAGTTGGAAAGAGGTTAATATGCATTTGCAGATGTAAAACAGAGCTGATCAGAACAGACTGAGTTCCCTCAGTAGTAGCTTATTACCAGAGAATTAAAGGTTGCAGTGGGATCTGCATCTAAAATTGGAGGAAAGTGCTTGGCCAGGAATGCCTTGGTGCTATGATTGTTTTTAACTTGAATTGCTCTTTTCCCTTGTTGGTATTTGCGCTATGATGTATGTGTGGAGCGAAACTGTAACACTTCTCCAGAATGGTATAAAATTGTCATATTAAATTTCGCTTGGAAATTAAAAGGTTTCTAATCAGGAGAGTAGTGAAGTTCTGGAACAGTCTTCCAGGAAAAATGGAGGCTAATAAATTTAAGCATAATGAAGCTGAGTAGTTTATAAAGGGATTATATGACATAGTCCTTAGAATATTAGGGAACTGAGAGTGATGATCTATGTGGCTTCTTTTCCGAACTGTATTCCTGTGTCTGGATATTACAGCCCTTTTCTCACAGCATGCTTCTGCGGATTATTCTATGATCATTGCTATGTGAAGAATACCTGACAGTAGGTCCCCAACTACCCGTTTGTGTACCCATATTTATAGCTGTTAAACTTCAGTTAAATATATATATGCTATGTCAAATTATTTTAATGTTACTTCTTCTTGCAGGCAATTGAGTTGGTTGTTACAGGACTAAAGGGAATCTAACGTAGCACAAGAACAGCTGTACCAGGTTAGAGGGCCATTTAACACAATACCTTGTCTCTCACTATGGCTGAAGGAAAAGACTTAATGAGCACAGCAAGACTGTGGTAGTAATTCTTAGAAGTACTTTCCTAACTTCCAACCATTTGATGCCCAGGGACTTCCCAGAAATCAGGGGTAGTTCCTATGGGCTTCCCAAGCTCACCTCTGATTTTCTGTGAATTCAGGCAGCCCCTTTTTTAATGCATGAAGACTTTTGACATCCTGGTGCAAGGGTGCATAGCAGACCTGCACACTCCATGGAGAAGCATTTCCCTTTGACTTGTTACATGCTTGCTTAATTTCGTGGTCAGAGAACAACAGTTAAGTAGTCAGCATACTACAGATGTACTTTCTAATAGTGCCGTTCAGCTGTCTTCTTTCCAGACTGAACCGTCCTGATCTGTCTGTGCAGAAACCAGCGCTACTTTCATTATCCCTGCTATCTTTCTAAGGACCTTTTTGGTTCTCTTATGTCTTTTCTGAGACAAGGAGACACTAAAACTGCAGATAGAATATGAGATTCACACACACCATTGATATATTGACGTAAGAATGCTGCTTTTTTTTTCCTTTCTCTCTATTCCTTTCCTAACATCCTAACATTAACTTCTTTTCTTTTTTTTTTTTTTTAATAGCTATTAATTACCGAGCTGACATTTTCATAGACCTTTCTATTCTGATCCCCAAATTTCATTTTTGAACTAAATCTGACTACTTAAGCTTTTTTTTTTTTTTTTAGACCTAGGTTATATACTAGTAGAAAAGATTTCCAGTGTGCCTTACCATTAATGGAAGCTGCTTTTGAGCATGATTATACACTTGTCCTCCTCCTTCTTAAGGAGAGAGATTCAGTCTTAATTCAGCCTCCAAATTCCTAGCTGAAGTTAGCCATCTCCACTTCTAGTTTATTTCTATGTCTGTTTTCCATTATAAAACCAGATACAATCTGTAGCTGTCTACAAATTCTTGTTACCTCAACACAGCACAGCTGCATAAGGGTGCAGGTCTTTTTTTTTTTTTTTTTTTTTTTGGTGGAGATCCAGCTACGGAGAGTATCTTCCTAGTTACACGTAAAACTTGGGTTGTTATCAGGACTCTGTTTACAGACCAGCTCTGAAAGTAACCATTCAGTTAAGAACGATTTTTCAAAACAATATTTTTTTCTCCCAAAGCGAAGCTGTCTTTGTAAAAGGGAGAAAGCTAAATAAAACAAAAAAAAACCAACCCACTATACTGGGGCCTTTTCTTAGATGTTTTGGTGCTCATGGAAACAATGGATTTCAGTGTTTACTGTCTGTATTATTTAGATTACTGTAGAATGCATTTATAAGCAAATACAGGAGTTTCCCACCAACAGTGGAGTCTGTGGGAAGTGACAGTAGTCATCCAGAATGTCAACACATTTCCTTCTTCTTGGATTTATTTAGTCTTTACCACTAATCTCAGACCATTTTTGGCTGCTAATATTAATTCTGTTTTTTCCCCTCTGTTCTAGTTACGCAGAGAGATCATTTCATATATTTAGGTCAGCAGTTTGAATATTTTATATGAATCTATAAACTCATGGTGTTCTTTTCTTGTTCTAAACAGCCAATGAAGCAAAATAGGAACTGGAGCAGAGACACACAAGCTTCCCTGAAAAGGAATTCCACTAATTTTCTGCTTTGATAGTGTATATCAGGGTGAGTCGGTTAGCTGAAACTCTCAAATTTTACTCCTTACTTGTTGCCTGACCTTACAAAATTCACATGACCTCATCTGACCATCCACAGAAGGAGTTAATTAATAGGGTGTCATAAGGTTCTACTAGTGCTTGTTACAGCATCTTTAACTGTTTCAGGAAAACTGCTGTTCAGCACAGTTGTGGCTACTGACCGACACATCCATCTACATTTCTCCAGCCAGGAGAACAGTGACTTTTTTTTTTTTCTTTAAGGATTTTCCAACACTGGCTATAAGACTAAGTATTCCCAAGTGAGTATCCCAAGTGAGTACTGATTAATGTTATTAATCACAAAGGACAGTGTGACAGTGTAAGGGTAGCTTTTTTCACCACTCTGGAAAACATGCAGCGTTGTGTGACCCTGCACACTGCCTGTGGATAGTTTACACTAGGAAGGGTTCTGTCTATAGGGAAACCTAACGGTATGAAACGTATAGGAGTCTGGTTGCAACACCCACCTAATACATTAGTTTATCCTAGAGTTCCTGAATAAGTTTAACTTTCAGATCCTTCTATCACCTGTGGTAGTTCAGACTTTTCCCTTTCTGCTTAAAATGACATGAAACCCCCTACTCAAGCAAGGACGCTTGAAGCAGGTTGCCCAGGAGCATGTCTGGTTCTTACTCTCTTATGGGGTTTTGCTGGTTTTGCTATCTTCCACGTTATTCTGTATTATTTCTCCTACTAAACTTGGAACATTTAACCTTGTAAATGTATCTATTATTGTCAAAGAGAATATATTGACCTCATATTTAAAAATAACAATAAAGTTAGTTGTTTACTGGAAGAAGCATCTTTAGTACTTTGAAAGCATTATTTTTATTATAATGCATCAATCTGTTTTTACAAGGAAAGAAATATTCAGTTATGGTTTATTTTTCACATCAAAAAATAAAACAACAAAAAAAATCATCCTCAAAACAACAGCACGCATACAAGCTTTTTGACTTACTTCTATAAACAACAAACCAGATAGCACCACAAGTCCTGTGGTAGGTAGACCACCCAAATTAATGTTTGAGAGACACGTCTGCAAATTCCTTTTGTAAAGCCAAAATTTTGACTGAGCTTTTAGGAACTTGACTTTTTGTTCTGCTGGGAAAAAACAGTGCAGCTCTTTGTTTGCTGCATGCTGAGGGAGAGATGCACAGATGCTCTTTCCTAAAGGATTTTCTTAACTGTCAGTGTTGTTATTTAACAGCGGTAAAAAATGATAGCACTTTGCACTTCTGCAGTCACTTTAATTCAAAGAGCACCACATGTGTGCAAAGAGATTTCTCTAGAAGAAACTGTGGGTACAACAGCAAAGGGCAGGTTTTCCCCAGCTAGGATAAGCTGGCAGAAGTCCACTGGCCTCAGCAGAGAGGATGTGCTTCTGTGCAAGTGTCTCGACTTAAATCAACACAGATCCAAACCTGAGGAAAAGCAGTGGCAAAAATGTGGCCTGAATTAAAGAATTACTGACAGACCTATTAGAAATAAATAAATACGGCTTTATCTTGGAGACTATTTATTGTATTTATTGTGTGTTAAAGGTTCAAAAAGGGAAAGGCTTTGAAATTTGACAGGCAGTAGCCTACCTAACAGTTTGGATAACTGCTATACTTGTCATTTCTGCAGATAATGTAAAGGAAAGGCGAGTCTTTCAATGCGTATGAGAAAGTAGCTGGTAAACTATTTGGAACAGAACTGACATTTTCTTATCTTGGCCAGATATACCAAGGCAATAGTGTCAAGTCTGAGGTCTCTCTGCATCACCCCATGGAGATAAATAACATGAATAATCGAGGAGAAAGGGTGATAAGCATCACCTGTGATTTTTACTGTTAGAAAAAATGTGAATGCAAGTCTAAAAAGGCCCTGTGCTCAAAGGGACCTCTTAAGAAAATGTTCAAAGTATAACACAGTACCACAGCTCCTCTCTCCCATCAGACTTGCCCCTCCATCTCCCACGGGACCTGGAGTGATCCTGGCTCTTGTGAGTGCAGGTACTGAAAGGTCTAGGAATGTGAAATAGCTCTTTTTGTCTGGGAAAGAACAACTGTGGGGAAATTTATGTAGCCATTTCCTTGCTATTTGGGTTAGCTATTCCATGAGCATTTATGTGCCTGATGAGTTTTTAATACAGAGAGATTTTAGGCAGGGGATTGTATGTGTGGGGATATGAGTATTTAGCATATATGACTGCATTTTAGCATGCCATTTGCAGTATTCATGCTGGAAGAATTCACAAAGCTCATTGATCTGGATTATCAGTGTTCTTTGTGGGGCAAATCACACCAAAACGGGAGTGAGAGGCTCGGGTTTTCTCTGTTTGTTGCCTTGATTTCATTAATTGTTGTTCTCCACATTGTAGATGTGGAGAAGTCAGGCAGGTAAAGCAGGCACACCCTGACGTGGCATTATTTGACCCAAAGTTATGGTGAAAGAATTGAACACAACCTTTCAGCCTGGACAGCCCCAGGTTGCAAGCCAGAAATGTACCTTGCACAGCATCTGCTCGCAGCCCTGGGGTCTCTCCTGCATTTGAGACCTTTGTGTATTTGGGTGTTTCTGCTTGCCAGGCTGCACGGCTGTCTCTGGTGCCTATGCCACAGTGACAATGCATGAGTTCTCAATCTCCAGGCAAAGGAGCAGAAACTGAGGGCAGCCAAAGGCTTTGGGCTTAATATTCCTTACGATTGTAGAGTTTACTGATATGCTGTTTCTAAGTACACATATTTATTTGTCAGTTTTTATTTCTTTATCTTCAAAGGTTGTTTCATGTGGATGTTACCTGTAGAAGAAATTGAAATTGTTGATGTGCATTGAAGGCTACACAAAATTGTACCAAGTTTTGTGATTATAGCAGTGTTGATTAAAATGAAAACAAATATGCAGGTGAAAAAATGAGACCTAAGAGCTTGCATTATTCAAAGCGTTCCTTTTTTCAAATGAGCTTTAATAGGATTATATATGTATGTTTTATAATATTGAAACTGGCATACTATTCAAACCTAAAAAAACTTTGCATAGTTGTATTTAATTATTACTGCTTCTTTGAAGCTTAACATATTTTCACCATATGGCAAGCATTTAATTTTTCCTATTTTTCTAGTGGAGATTAAATTAAAATTGCTATTTGGTTTAGCAAAAACCTTCAACCTATCTGTGCTGCAAGTCAAGGGTCCTGTAAGCTTGTTCTTCACCAGCATCCCGTATTTTTCCTAACGGCTTCCTCCAAAGCCTGGTGAAGTCAACAAAGCTACAGCCATCATCTTCAGTGGGCTTTGGATCAGGCTGTATGAGAACAAGTCAGTTCTCCACTCCTGCTGCGAAGCCAGTGACAGAACCACAATGCATCGATATTATCATAGTTTCCACAAAAAATAGTGGCCGTGTGCCACATGGTGGGTGGTCTTTTATACCAGGCAGAGAGAAATTAAGCCAGCAGGCACACAGAATGACAGTGAGACAAGAGGCCTTTTATACCCCAGTTCTCCGAGGAGGTTGTCTTGTGGCCTACAGTGTCTTCTTTAACCCATTCCATAAGCCTGGCTTAAGTGTGTCTTAGCAACTTTTACATCCGATTTCCACAAAACTGAACTGAAATCAGACGAAAAAGGAAACCTTTGAAGGTGTCATCTGCTGTTTACCACCATGAGAGTGACATTCCTGTAGGAGAATGTTATAACAAGAAAGTAAGTAAATTCCATATCTTACTGCTAAACAAATCAGCCTTGCCCAAAGGCTCAGTGGCTATTTCCCAACCAAAACCTAATAAATGTTTCCTAGAGGAAAAGGTAGTAATACGCAAAAGAGGCTTCACTCAACAAGACAAATGATGCCTTCTGGATACATCAAAGAACACCTGGGAACAAGCTAAAACTCAATGTTTTTAATTCCCTTATGGCTGTTTACAATGCCATTCATTCTATAAAGCAAATTCTCGGTGTCTTACTCTGCTCTTCCTATTGCTGTAAATATTACATGTGCCGCTTACCCTGGCCTAGGGCTTGCCCTAGCTGCCTGTGCAAGGCAGTGGCAAAAACAGAACCAACTTTTTCACAGAGAACTGTCTGTTCATCTCCTGTATCAAAATCCTGGTTGCAGTAGAGACGCCTGCTGTAAAAACGTCAAATTCCTTCATATGATGTCAAGTTGCAGGAACTTGTTGCGATATATCTCCCCAGAGAGCAGGTGTACATGAGCACAAGTGCTCTCATGGGTGATCACAAGGTTGTGTGTGGGACCCCTCTGGCTCACAAGAAGCTTTGGACAAGGCATGCTGTTGTTCCTCTCTTTTCTTTACCAGGAGAGCTAGATTAAGACATTTCCACACATAGCCATTAGGTCATACACTGCTCGGCTTTTCCCTCTGTGAGTTTAACTGTTTGTGAGCCTTAGTGGCACATCAGATCAATGAATTGATCCAGATAAAATATATTCCAGCTGAAAGGCTTTAAGTTGGCTTTGTGGTTAGAAGAGGAACAGCCCAAAATTAAAGCCTGACTTATCTTTTCTGGTCAGGTGGTCAACAGACACAGCCTCATATGAAATATTTGGTAGAAAAACCATAGAATGTCTGCTTGCTACTTAGAGTAGTGGCGAAATGTATTTAACTTGTTAGTTTTCTTATAGCTTTTAACAAAAAATATTTATTATCAGTTAAAAACAAACAAACAAAAAACAGGAAAACTTTCCTGGCTTAAAGAAGTAACATATAATTCCTTTTACCTATGCCTTTTCTTCCTGTTCCTTTTGATAGTTACGATGGTATGAAAGCTTAGATTGTGCTTGATGTAGGGGGCAAAAATGTATTTCCATTTGATTCAGTGGGAATTTTAGCATGGACTAGCCAGCATTTCTTGCCATCCTATCTTCTTGAATGCAAAGTGCAGCTGTGAATACAACATCTGTTGCTTGGTTTTGTATTGTTTTTTATCACATGTTGCACTGCTTGGTTTTGGCTGTCAAGCAGAGGGGGAACTCGGGGTAGGAAGTTGTTGCTGTATCTGTCATCTCACCTGAAGCAGTTCTCAAGATTTCTATAAACTGTATATTCTTTGGCTCTGCTACAAAAATGTGAGAATATTCAGATAGAGCTGTAACTGATGCTACATCCGCTTCTTGGAAAAAAAAGATTTAATGTAAAGATTAGTCAAAAGGACAAAAGAGCTTTCTTTAATTTATTCATTGCATGTTCAGTTTACTTTTTATCACTTATTTAGCAAAAAAAAAACAAAAACAACTCCCCCCCAAATAAAACAAAACAAAACAAACAGAATACCACCATGCAACCACGTCTCTGTAAGGCTGCACCCTCCCACTTCAGTTGTGTTACAGGAATTAACAATGTAGGACTCCAGCCATTCACTTGAGACGGGGAAAACTAGTCCATGCAAAAATGTAAAATAATGCAATTAGCACTGTTTTTAAAAGTTATGATCTCCTGCATAACTCTACAGCTATACAGTTTATTTTTCTTCCAAGGAATCACATACTTTTTAGTTATTATTATTTTAATTTCCATGTTTCTTTTATTTCATTTTCCCCTCTGTCTTATGTAATAAATGATTTCTCATTATAAGGTAGTCTTCATTCTTCCTTGGGCTATGAGAAGTCACTGACTTGAACAAAAGAACCTTTGCATAAGTCATTATACATTCAGTCTTTCTTTTTCCATCAAAACCCAAATGCTTTAGTTGTTAGGGCATGAATTGCAGTCTTGAAAGACACAGATCTTCCTTAATCCTATTAATTTTAATGCCTTATCTTATGGCAGTATGGACCTTGCAGGGTGAAGCTCTTCTCTTTGCTTAAATAATGATATTACAGCTCTGTAGCAAGATGGCATTAACCAGTCTCCACCACTTCAAGTCTCAGAGAATCCAAACTGACCTATATGAAGGAAAGAAAAACAGGGAGGGAGGGAGGGAAAGAAAAAGAATGGAGGAAGGAGGGAGTCAGGGAGGGAAGGAAAGAAAGAAAGGAAAGAAAGGTAAAGCAAGCAGGAAAGAATGGAAAGAGAAGGGAGGGAGAGAGGGAGGAGAGTAATTGGGGTAAAAATGGATACACCAATGAGGAAGGTGCAAATCATTCTCTTTTTTTCCATGGTGCTTATCAACACTGGGGGCATTGTGCATGCTCACAGGAAAGATCGTGGTGAGGGATGTGAGGTTTATATAGACATGCTTCTAGCGATCTGGCACTGTTTAACTGTTACCCATAAAACAAAAGTCGTTTGCAAAGGAAAGCCATATATCTCCCTGGTGATCCAGCAGAACGGCATGCTCCAGCACCATAAAAAATGTTTAGACATATGCAACCAGCGCTAAATTCCACTGAGCTACCTCGTCTCACTGTCCTTCAGAGGCTTTCAGTCAGGACTGGTTATGCAAAAGGCATCAGACCTCATTTTATCTGCCCCTTTTTCTTTGCCTCAAGCTTTTGGAGAGTGAGAGGGTAAATGCCCAGGAAGCAAGGACATAGTGTTTATGTTCTGAAGCGCAGATGACCCAATATCCCCATAATTCCACACACTCAGTTTAATTTGGACATCTACTCATAGCAGCTCCTCTTGGGGCCTTCATCTGGGTCCTCCTCCTGCGATGGAGAAGATTAGTACGAGCCACACAGTGTTGGATGTGCCCTAATTGAATCTGAACCAGACAGGAGGCTGGCACACTGCCAGCAGTCAAAAATAGAATCAGATACCCCAGGAACTTCCTGACTCACCAGAAGATGGTTTTACTCCAAAAGCGTCTGACTGGATAAGGCTGGTGGTTGTGGTAGTGGATATCATTCTTCAGTACATTGCAAATTAATGTTAAAAACATCAGTCTCTGTTTTCCTCCACTCTCTCCTACATACAGTGGATAATTATTCTGCACATAGACTGTGTGTACTTCCCTTTTAAAATATTATTTTCATTTTCCAGGTACTGTTGGCTGGGTGCCTGTGTACAGTACATCTAGTGTGTTTTTACAGCATCCACCACCACTGTGGGAGCTCACTCAGTGATCGGGAAGGCAAACCTCTGTGAGGCCAGCCTTGCAAGCCCAGGAAGATTGAACACAGAAGCTCCAGCAATATTTACACTAGTTTGGGCTAGAAACAGGGGTGCCCAATACAGACTACTTTGTTTTCCTGTTTTGCCTTTGTATTGCTCAGTCAAAACAAGCTAATTTTAAGCTGAACGTTTTCATTTTGAAAAGAAAAGAAAACCAGAGGAGTTCTCTGTGAGCTTTTATTTTTAGTTATACTAGTTCAGGTTGAGTGATAGAGCAGTTGTTATTTCTGTTTCTCTAAACCCTTTGTGTTCAGGCTGCTCAGGTTTAGTCCTTGCAGTATTATTTATTACCAAATAAACCTTTGTGTTACCTTTAAGACCTCTCTAGTCAAGGATGTACTCCTGAATAAACACTCACAATCACTACATAATTTGGCACCGTAGAATTCAGTACCACAACACTGAAGCATGAAGGCCCATACAGGAACATTGAAAAGACTTCTATTAGGCAGAAGTCCAATTAGATCTCATCCCACTGGATTTTTTCTTTTCTCTTTGGGTTTTTGTCCTATCTCACTGCCTTAATTGTTTTTCTTACCGTATGCAGAACTGAAAGCTGAAAGGAAATATGTTAATATTCCCTGGTAAAAGGCATGGCATTCATTCTTACCTCAGTTGCCATGAGAGGACAAGGAAACATTTGCATGCAGCTGGGCAGAATTTCTCTCCTGTGTGTGTCTCAGATACCCTGCTGGCATCGTCATCCCTGACCCGCAGGGACGGTCAGCTCGCCTCGGAGCAGCAGCAGCTGCCATGAGTCCCGCAGCGAGATCGGGGCCTGCAGTGCGCGGCTCCGCGCTGTCCGAGCAGCTGGACTTCAGCAACACGTCCAGGTGCCTGGGTCTGAGTCCCAGGAAGCAATGGAGCTCCTTGGAATACCAAGTACACAGCTGATGTAGACTGCATAATTCACCTAATGAGTACGACTCCTCCCAAACGTCTTATTTTTAATTCAGGAAACACGATTGTGTTTTTAGCTGCTGATCACAAGTAGTTCACTTCCAAAGCTGTTAACCTAGCAGTCTCATTACTTGAGTGTGAGGTGCTTTTTTCTGCCATCAGATGTACCCGTGTTTGCTTCTGACCCTGTTCTCAAAGCCCTGTGGCCATCGCTGAGGCACAGACATTTTCTTAGCTCCACGTTCATGTTGCTGGGCCTGCTGTCCCTGGGCTCGGGTGAGTGGGCCCTGCCTTGCTGGGCAGGACTGTTTGCAGGCGGAGCAGCACCTTTCTTTGCACATGCTGGAGGGGCATGGCATCCTCCTTGATTTATACAAGCCATCAAGATGCTTTTAAGCTTCACAGAAACCGTTTCTGCCTTCCCTGCTCCCCTCAATAGTTGTGTTTAAGGGGAGCAGGAACAAAGGCTTCTGAGTTGGCTCAAAGAAAATTCTGGACAGAGAATAAGGCTCTCCCAGGAGAGGGGCAGTCAGTGTCAAAAATGATCTGCATTTTGCCTCCTTAAAATCCTTTCTGGCAGGATATGGCTACACTGAACAGTGTAGTGCAGAGGTACTTGGGGGAAATCCTTTACTAACTTGCATACCAAAAACATCTCAACCATAGAAGCACACAGCTTCACCTTGAAAAACGTTCCAGATACATTCATGTGCAAGAATGTCCAGGTATTTCTATAGATATGAAACACTCCCAAGACACAGATGGTAATAATTTGAAAACTAAAAAAAACTGTGTATTTCTGTTTATGGCGTTTGTCTTCACATTTGCCAGACTGAGTATATTCTCAGGTGATGAAAACCATGAAGACAGATTTACACAGATTTGTTATCCTACAGAGCTCTGAGAACTAAGCCAGCCTTTCTACCTGTGTGATTCTTAAGCAGCACGTAGCAGGGCAGTGTAAGATGGGCTGTTTCCTATGTGAGCATTCAACCAGCTAGCTGAGGCATTGCTAGTGCACAGACATAACTGGTCACACACTGTAACACCAGGACTTCTGCTGGTTTTATGCCTCTTAAGGGCTGTACTAAAGGTTCTTTTGATTTTGCTTCAAAACAATGTGAAACTCATAGGCTGATTTGATTTCAATATGAACACAGGTGAGATGATGGATTTTACTGATTTTTGCCTTGAAAGCAGTATGTTTTATTTCTTTTTCTTTCCTGAACTGTATAAAGGTATAGTAGAAATGTGTAAAATATTTGCTTCTGTGACGGTAAATCTAAAATCTTGGGCTCTAGCCTTTGCAAAATCAACTGTGGGTTTGTGGCTTGGTGCATTTGCAAACCTCAGGCCATGCTAGGAAAAAATCAGCAAACACTGGCTGGGGCTGTTGGCATTGCTGGGAAGTCATTAGATCTCCCTCATCTCAGCTGGCCTCCTTCCTTCCTCCCTCTCAAGGCCTGAGTCTCCTATACATGGGAAAAATAGAAAGTGCAGGGAAGATTTAAATATAAGGAAGCTTTTATCTGGGAATCAATGTTTGAATTTGAGAATATCTGGTGAAAGCAAATCTCCTCCAAAGTTGCTTTATAGTATGAACTTACTCTATTTTCATATATGTAAATTGAAATAGCCTTTAAAAAGTACTGGTACAGGAAAATAATCCTAAAATAATTCACATCCTCATATAATACGTATCATCAAATAACCAATGCGAATTCAGAAAAAGAAGGAAGGGGGGAAATAAAAAGGGGAAGCCAAGGTGGACGTTTATGATAGGAAAGGAAACAAGCTGTGAGGAATTTAAGGGCAAGAAGAGGTCTGAACAATAAGTGATGCTAAGATAAAGCTCTCTTCCCATTGCACCCATCCAAGATTATACTGCCCTTCTGCCCAGTCATGAGACTCGTATAAAAGATGCATGAAAATACCTGCATCTTCCCATGACAACAGGCTTAGTTTTTAGTTCTGTTATTTTTCTTACAGTCTGTGATGTAAACATGACCATAAAAAGGGAAATGTTTATTTTGTATAATTTCTTTTGTTTTCACCCAACGTAATTTTATTCTTTATACATTTTTTTTCACACGCCAGTGGCCTTGCTTCCAACATTTTGACTTTGGCAAGAAGCAGCATAAGTCAATAAAAAAGAACTCCAAGTATCATGCACAATAAAGACTTGGATACAGTTTCAACAAATGATTGTAAAATAAAATTTACTGAAAATCAGGCAAAGAACTCATATCTAGAAATCGAGTCTCTGCTTGTAAAAGTCAGAGGTTAAATTCTTTCTAAAAAAAAAAGCTCTCACATGCATCTCTCAGGCAAGTCCCATCCTTGCTTAAATATTTGAGAGGGGGAAAGTAATTAGGACAGGCAAGAGCATTCCTGTGGACATATGTTAAAAATCTACAGCACAAAAATTGAATTACTTCACTGTTTAAAATGACACTTCTAATTTTTACTTATCAAGTATTATGAGCTATAATGCAACTTTTTAAAGGTAGAGGGAAAAGTAAAATAACAGCAACAAGAAACACATCCCCGGGTGTATTTATTTTACTTTGCAATTCAAGTCAGTCCAATTGCACTGCAGGGCATTCAGTTTATGTAATATGAAAGTTTGAAAACTACACCCGAGATTATTTTGGGATCATATTTACTGATATATATATAACATAGATGATTGATTTATTTGCATGCTCTGAGGTTTTATGTTTTGCTGAGCTTGTGCCTAAATTCTGACTTCTTCAGGCTTTCAAAAATCATATTCAGAGCAAAGCAAGAGAAACATCTTTACTTAACTTCCATTTCTAAATGTGAAGACTAAATCTAAATCCAAGCATTAACATTTATATGATCAAAATACAAGTTTCTCTATTTTATTCCACAGGCCTAGGGACCAGATCTGTATCTGCTCTTCAGAGAGACGGAGGAGTTCATAACCCAATATTTAGTGGCCAATATAATAGACATGCTTAATTATACAGTGTCTGGTCTGAACAGATGACATATTTGGGCATTCTCATACTGTTTTCCTTCACTGGTGATTGGGAACCAACTGCCACCAGTTCTTGCAGCAGCACCGTGAGTACTGGCCTCACTGCAGAGCTGGGTACTCGATGAACAGCCAGAGCACAGCAAGCTTTTCCTGCGATATCCCAGTGCAACTGATAGCACAGTCATAGATGGCATTTCATATGTGCCCTCTGAGGGCTCATTCTGTTGATTGCCAATGGCAATTTTGTGCCTGAACCCCTCTGAGGCTTCTCAAAAGCCTCCCCTGGCCCAGAATAGAAATGCCTTTCCCGAAGCTCTGTGAACGCTGGCATCTCTTCCCTTTTATCTTCTGCTCAGCCTGCGGAGTGCATATCCCGATCATCCGCTCCTGGTGGGCAGCCCAGGGGTCTGGGGCTCTGCTTTGCTTCCCGCCTGAGAGCCTTGATGGGGGAGTGCACACCGGGATGGGACACAGCCTTTTTCCACAAGTGACTCACGTCATGGTCCCAGAGGCCACTCAAACACCTCTTTAACTCGCATGTGAGCGAGGAAGGGGCTGTGCAGAGGCAGCAGCAGTCCTGGGGCTGCAGGCTCCCAAGGGTGCATCCCATGGTGAGGGCAGCTGTGGTGGGTGTCGGCTCTTCCAGCCACACGTCTGGAGTCGTGTTAAAGGTCTTGTGCAGCCCAGGGGAGTCCTGGCTCCATTTCATGCTGGGGGTGTAGAAGGGGCTGCACGGTGCAGGGGAGTGTGCCGGTAATTGCCAAGCAGGCTGGTGCTTGCCTGACTGTCACCAGACCTTACAGCTGTCCCGTCTGCACCCGAGCACCCCTCATAGTTTTGAGTTGGAAAATTATATCCTTGTTGTTTTGGTTTTAGGCAATTCACTGTCTGTGCCATCTGTCATTTAGACAAGGGGCAATCCTATGATGCCTAAGCCTGCCCGAGCAGGAAACAGATACTTGTCCATTCAGTTTGAGGACTACAGAAGGAAATATTGCCACAATCGGCACTCAACAAAAAATAAAGACTGATTTCTTTTTCTTTTTCCAATCAAAATTCCCTTTAGAGTTATCTCACAAGCAAGTGGGATCTCTCTATAGTCACTGATGGGGCTCATTTTGCTCCATCATGGTGGAAGATCTACAAGGACTGGGATCATTTTCCAAGTTAGATTTAACATCATTAAAAATACATAACTTCACTAAACGGATAACAAAGGATGCATTTGGATATAGGTAGCTGAATCAAGAGGTGTAATATTAAGGATTCAGCTTTAATAGAGGGAGGAAAAGAGAAATACTACAGAGTGGGACAAAGACGATAGTAAGAAAGGAAGAGCCCTCATTGTAAAAAATCTCCTGTAGTATTTGTTTACAAAATGAGCATCTCCCAGATTTTGCACGCTCACAGCTAGGGTATGATCACTTCTATCTGTGGTTTAAAAATCTGAAAATTTGTTGCTTTCCAAATAGATAATTTGGAATGCAAGTACCTGGTATGAAAATGTAAACCCTAATTCATAATTCCATCTCTCTCTCTCTCTCTTTTTTTTTTTTTTTTTCTTTCTTGTAAAATAGGCTTTATGAAATGCTCTTAATGGTGAAGGGGAAGCCTACTTATGGACATTAGCTTTCATCTCCTGTAAACAAAAGAAAGTGAAGTATATGGTGTAAGACCTCACCAGAGAAACAGAGATTTTGTGTCTGAAATTACGGAAAACAGAATGTGTCAATTCATACTCTCTGTCAAGTCCATCAAGGATCCATAATCTCTATCAAGTCCACTCAGACCGTGGTCCTGCAGTTCTTTCTCATATTAGCTTGTTCAATGGAATCACTAGAAAGAGAGAAAAGTATTTTAAATTACTCTGGGAGGTAAAGCTAAGCTTTGGCCATAACATTGCTATAAAAAGTGGCCATTAAAGAACTACATTTTTGACACCTGTTGTACTATCATAAGTAAATAAATCCTTGGCTGAGGAAAGCTACTGATTGCAGACAGAGCTAGAAAAATTATGGAACCTAGCCTGATTTTCATCTTACTAATTTTATACCAATCTACAAAGTGGCAGAATGATTGATGCCATTTGTTTTTGACTCCATTTTAGCTCCAGGAATAATAAAGTAAAAATGTTTCTATGTTGTAGAAAAATTTGCTTAGTTGTGATATCAGCACTGTTTCCCTAATGGCAAAAGATATATAACCATTAACAATAATTACAAATGTAAAAGAAACTCCATGATCTAAATTACCAGATGCACCGTGTTACCTGCAGAAGGAGGAACTGGGTGTGTTATGTATTGTGCTCAAGGCTAACTAAATTCCTTAGCTTCAGATACTTTGGCACTAATTACCTGTAATTATTTTTGTCCTTTCACTGAGATTTATGTTGTTCTGAATCATCCTTTAAAACCTAATTAAACCAGCCATTTCCTTTTCTCTTAGACTCATTCATTGCTGGATTTTTGCTCATTTTTCCATATTTGGTTATTAACCAGACTATATTAATCACAGATTTCTGCTCTTGCTGTGCCCCTTCATTGCTCAGGCTAAAAAAGCTGTGGCTCTTCACAGCTCCAGGTCCTGAGCTTTAGGTCTAATAATAGAAGCCCCGGCTTACAGCTCTATAGTATCCTCAGGTCAGTCCTAATGTGGGAGAAAAAATGCTGGCTATTGTATTTGCAGGATTAATACTAATTAATAACTGTCATGGTTGTAAAGGGAAGTTTGACTACACAGAAATGGATCCTTTCTTTCTCTCTGTCATTTTGCATATGTATATATATAAATAAAAAGATATGTTTTTAATTAATTCCTATGCTTCACCCTCAATAATAAGAGATGACTTTCTGTGAGTTCCTTTATTTGTAGTGATAGCAATGCTTTCAAGCTGCAGTGTATTTATTCACTTCTTCTGCCAATGAATCTGTAGATACACCACCGAAACTGAAGGAGTTGCACCTGCATAAAACTGGTTTCAGCACTGCATTCATCTGCAGTGTAGTTAGAAGTGCAGACCTTTTCTGAACCAAATATTTGTTTTACATGGATGTGAGCAAGGTTGCTGCAACATCTGATGTACCAGGCAGGAGCTTATCATCACTCTTTTTAATTCCTCTTATAAAATCCCAGAAAATTGGGGAGTAACAAGAACTCTCTAAACCACAAGAAGAGAAAAAGGCTTTGTAAAACAAATGTAAACATAGATGTTCAGAATCCAGGATTTGGTCTTATTAAAAAGCACAATAGGGGCACACACAGGCAGCTAATTGTAATGCCTTCAGGTTCTCAATATGCTGGAATGTGAGAGTAATTGCCTCCTAAAGTCCTCCTCATAATCATGAAATGCTTTGGTAACTTTAAGGCACACTCCTCAATCCTTTTTAATTTGCTTTTAAGTTGAAACACACCAGAATTGTGCAGTGTACACAAACTGCTGATCCTGCCTTACAGCTTTGGTGTGTCAGTGCGCACTATGTTCATCATCCCCATGTAACTGAGCCCACTTCCACATCACAATGCCCTTTTCCACCCCTGTCCTATGCATATGCAAATTATCTTTTAATTCTAAGCAGCCCCTCAGCATGCACAGTTTTAGTTTTAAATTCTGCCCAAAGGAACAAAGGGATGCTCTCTGAGGAGCTGAGTGAAGGCATGGTTAAGAAAAACTTTCCAGTGCTATCATAGCAGCATTGGGTACATGGAATCCAGCAGGAATATACATGGAATAGATACTTTTTTTTTTTTTTTTTTTTTTTTTATCACCCAAGAAGGGGAGCAGAAGTAGATTATTGAAAAGAAAAAAATAAAATACCGTTTTCCAGAAGAAAGCCGGTTGTCTTCCATTTAAATGCATTTGCAATTCTGGTAACTAGTTTATATATGTATATGTGGGAACATAAAACATTTGGTGGAGCTTTCTGACAGTTTTCCCAGCTAATATCTAAGGAGAAGTGATGTACCACTTTTTGAAGCTTGCACTGAAATGTTATAAAGTTCTTCACAGATATATATTTAACAATATGAAAATACATTAATTTTCTTAATTGCTTGAAATGCTGGCTATTAAAGTAATTGGGGAGTAAATTGTTTTAGCTGGAAGTCAATGTCTTGCAGCCAAACCACCAGATTCTAGAGGCAAATAACAGAAGTCAGTACTAAGAGCAACGGCTTGCGTCACATAAAATAACATTCACATAAGCAGGAATAAGAGGTTTTATGTTCCTTGTGTATTTCGTATTATTAGAAACTACCAGATTGTGCGCAGGAAGGGAGTGCAGCTTTACAGAGGATGATAAGAGAATGTCTGCTGTAGCCCCAAACCTCCATATATTCTGAAGTCTGAACTTGTTCCAAATTTCCAGTCCTGTTTAGTTTATCTTTTGCTGCTCGGTAGATGGGAGTTGTCATGGGGTAATTCCCCAGGGTCACTGGACTTACACCAGGGATCACTTTCTCCCGTTAAGTGTCAGCATTGTTGACTACCAGACACAGGAAATTAATGCAGGGGTGCAAACTACAACGCTGAGCCATCGTCTTGTCAGTGCACACTTATCCCTGGGAAGTTGTGATGCAGCCCTGAACTATGCATAGTTCACGCATACAAATGAATGGAGTGAGCAGTGAACTGTCACAGGGGAATAGGCAACAGTGTCATTTTTACTAGAGTTTTACTCCCAAAGTTCCTTGAGTATTCTTTAAAAAAAGATAAAAAAGTGCATTAGAGTTGTTAGGTGGCAGTGCAGCTCTCATGAAATACAAAGGGATGAGAACTCCACATCGTGAGCCAGGTGCTGAAGTGACAGAATCAATATTCAGTGGATTAACATCTGTTTACACCAGGTGAGAATTTAGACCAACGCTGTAAGCTAAACAGTGCAGACCGAATATGAAATGAGTTTTCTGCAGATATTAGGGCTGGAGGGAATGCATAGCTGGTTTGCCTAACTGCTGAATTTCTTTTTTTTTTCTTCAGATTGGATTGGCTGCAAGAATGGGGTCAGCTCAGCCTCCCGGTAGAATCTTAATTACAATTTCTTGTGTACCTGCCAACATGGAATCTGATGGGTAATGATAGTTTATAGAAGCATTTGACTTAAGGAAACTATAACTAGCACTGTAATGGTCATAGTAAGATTTGAAGGTTTCATTTACAGTTAGTCACTGGCTATCAGTGAAACTTCTAGAAGTTACAGGGATCTCAAACATGAATACATTCATTTTTCCTGGCGCATGTCCAAACAAGAAAAAAAAAAAAAAAAGACAATATAATGGCATTGATGGGAGAAGGAGGGAATGAAGTAAACTGCATATATACCTCAATAATGTGTCCCACTGTTGGATTGACCAGAGAACCGGAAAAAGCTCCTTCATGCTCAGATATCCGGTGAAGTCTTCCTTTATTTTGCTCAGACCCTGAACTGCATGAGGGCTCACCTTCCAAAACAAGTTGTGTGCAGCCACAGTTTTATCACTTGTTAGAAGTGTTACCTTTCCCATGTCCACTTTAAAAGGTGGACATATCTTATTTTCTTAGACTACATTATCAGCTAGGGATCTAAAACTCTCTTTCCCAATGACGCGTTACGCACATAAGACATGATTCCTTTAGCCAGCTTTCAATTAGCTTAAAGTTAAGCTAAGCCAGCCTAAGCCTAAGCCAATCCCTTAGCTTCTTTGTATAACAGATAAAAGGGCAAAGAGGTTTCCTCCATCTATCTTTGAACTGATGGGCATATGCTTTTCTATGACTGCAATCAATAGGCTTGGAGGCTTAACTATTATAAAGCAAAAATGAGATTTTACTCCAAAAGTAGTTTTGATTAAGATAAGTGGAAATATTAGAGGAAAATTATAAATAATAGAGCTGTAGACAACAGCTAAAACTTACTAAACACAGCTCCAAAGCTCCAGTGCTGGTGGGGGATAGTTTTCTTTTACTGAGGCAAACCTCACAAGTCATAAGCTATTTCATCTTATTAAAAAGATACAATATATGTGTGCTCTGTGTGTCCATATTAACAAGACAAGTAACTGCTTTTCAAGACAAAGCCACTGGAAAAAAATATCTTGCCTTCTTTCCTGCTTGCCCATACATGAGTTGAAGTATTGGGGCTTTGTTTTTCCTGTCACAAGTGAAGGCATCACTAAAGAAAGCAAGTCATTTCTTCTGCCTTAGGATTTAGCAGCCTGTGCCTCACAAATAAGGAAAGCTGATCTTGGGCTGCTAGAAAGTTCCCATTAAAAAAAAAAAAAAAGACATTCACAAAAATATAGGACTGGATCAGGGATTTATTGATTTTATCACACTGTTCCTTCAGAAGCATAACAGCTGCTTCAGAGAAAAGTACAGGAAGCCTTACAGAAGGCAATTATGAAATAACTTGCTGACAGGAAAAATTCTTACTAGCCCCCATTAATTAGAGGTTATCTTATGTCCTGGAAGCATGAAGACTTACATCCTTTCCCAAAAGATTGTCATGCTATTTATCATTTTTGATCTTCACTGTTTTTTAAACTGCATCTTAAAACATATTTCTCAGTTCAGCTTTCAAGACTTAATGGCACAAAATGAACAGCGTTTATTTACATTGAAGATATAAACTCTTTTGTGTAAATCATACCAATTTCTTCATTATATCACAAATTATTGCTGAGGATAACAAGATCGAGTCTTCTGGCACCAAAAAATAAGCAGAGCTTTGAGGATTTCCCTCATAAATTCAACAGAATATAATCACATTTTGTAACAAAGAATTATAACAAACAAGATGACTTTTTCTACTTAAAAAAATGTGCTATTAATTATTATCTGGATCAAACTTCTCTCCACTTACGTGGTCTTACAACAAACATACTTGGGAAATTTCCATCTCTGTATTCACGCCTGTCCCTCTCTGGCATACAGCATCAGGGAACACACTCAGGCTTATGTTTGACAAGCAGAAATATAAACTAGACAATTGTAGCCCTCAAGCTGGAGATCGCAGACATGTAATGCTGGTGAGAAAATCCCAGCTGGGCTGCCTTACGATGTTTAAATATAACTGCGTGTCACCCTAGGCAATTAGAACTGGCTTGCTGTTTCTCCCAGTCGTCACCAAGTCTCCTACTGCTTTTACAACCGATCTCTAAAGTAGCACAGCAGCCTATGGGACTGATTATGGTGTAGCCCAAGATGTAGGGCACGTAGTGTTACTATAGTTGTGTTCCTGTGTCATTGAAGACAAAAGCTGAGAAGCTGAGATCAGGTACTGGCTTTTGGCAAAGCAGGCAGTGGCTGGGCTGCACTCCCGGTACTTGGTTGGCCAGCTGAATTCCAGGTGAAGGGGTGAGGAAAGGGTCTCAGAGGTTGACTATGCTTATCCCAATCTCTCTTCATCTCATTTCTTTAAATAAGAAATTTAAATTTCCCTTTGTCCTAAAGGGAGAGATGAAGGGTGATTAGGAGCAGCATGGTCAGACTCAAGGTAGATGATGTTTCCATTGGTTTTGTTCACAGTTTTAGGGTGGTGATATTCAACGTTACCCTTGCTGCTGTAATTCATCCCTATGTGCAACACGAGCATGCTGCCTGCTGTGTCAGCTGGGAAGGGAGAAGTCCCAGCCTGCCTCTGCAGGGAACAAGCCCCTGGGGTCTGCCTGGAGCCCGCCTCGACCAAGATGCCACAAACCAGGTCTGCTTTTCCTTTAGGAGACCTCCTGTATCACACAGGGTCTGATCCAATCTCGTATGCCTTGAAAGCTGTCTGTGGCTCAAATCAAAGAGCCATTTTACATTTCTTGTCATGTATATCAGAGATTGCCCTTTCAAAGCATACAAATATTGCCTTTGTTTCTGTGACAGACACTGTTCTGCCCGCACCTCTCAACACTCCTGGTGTGATTTCTGTGATTTTTTTTCCTGCTGGAACTTCCTGCCACATCTGTTACTAAACAGAAACCCAAAAGGAAATCAGCTTTCACCTGTCAACTGCCATGTGCCTATGACCTCCCCCTTTCCATCACTTTCCATTAATGTCTTTCATCATTTCAAGGTCTTTTACATATTTAGTTCTTTTTCTGTCTGCTCCTTTGGGAAGTCCCATTTTCCTTTTTAGCTGTGGCCCCTTTGTTTGTCACGTTTACTGCATCAGCCCTACACAAAACGCTGGCTCCTCTTTGTCCTTGGGAAATGCATCCTTTGGCCTCAGGAAGAGTCTCCCCAGCTGTGTTCCAGCGGTGGCCTTCCTACGAGGACAGGCGCCTTTGGCATCTACCACTGCTTACCAGCCCTTCTCTGCAGCACTTTGGTTTGTGCAACAGCTGTTTGGCTCGCACTGCTCAACAGTTTTCTCCACCCTACTGACCCTGTGCTGCAAAACAGCCCTGACTTGTAAAAAAACAGATGGATGGAGTAGAGATGTATTTTTGTGTGTGTGTGTGTGTTTGACTCCAGAGACCCAGAATTCAAACAGATTTGGCAGATATTGTATACTCTTGCAGTACAAAAAATCCCTAAATGCATAGGCAGAGTATTTCAGATGGAAGAAAATTGTGCGTACTCATTGCACAACAGTTGTTCCACATTACACAGTGCAGATTTACATACTTCCCCAAATTTCCCAGTGTAAATAAACTCTAAGTCTATAGTACTTACGAGCATGGAAACACATAGCACTTAAAAACAGCCAATGCAACTACCATAAATACACAAAGAATTAAGTAACTGCATGCCATCAGAGGCCAGCTACTAATGTGGAAGATCAATAGTACTTGAATCTATGAATCATTCAAATTTGATTCTTCTCAAACTTAACTCACATTGCTATTATTACTACCAGAACTCAGTGAAGTTCTACTTTCATTTGGGTAATGTATTTTTACATACCTAAAAGTACAGGAAGAAATCTTGCCCCACAGAATTTGGTACAAGATTAGCCATTGACTTCAGTAGGACCAAACATTTACACAGATATATATATATATATATATTTCTCTTCTGGCCCCTCTGTCTAGGGCTTAATAAAATATTGAGAAGCTCAGAAAATACCAACGTTATTTCCAGCATCTCTGAAGGGTCAGTGTCATGGGAATTTGGAAGCTTGACATTTCTGGTAGTAGAGTTTTTAGGGGGCTGCCACCAAACTGCTCACAGCAACATCAGAATACTTTTGTGAAGACTTTCTTTGGATGTTTTTGAAAGCGTCTTCTTACTAAATGCTCTGTTAGGTACTTTCCAGAGGAATCTTTATGTTCATGAGCTGACTTGGAAAACATTTCTTAGCTACAGTATTCGTTTCCAGCGAGGTTCTGCCTAGCTCATTTTGGTTTCCATGAAACACAAAAAGCTCATGTGACTGGCCCAGGGTGACTCAGATCCTCAGCTGGTGTTAGATGCCGGCAGCCTCCTGGCACTCAAACCTCCCATCTGACCACATAACTGCATATCCTCATCAGTATAAGGCTCTCTGAACTCTTCTTTGTCCGATTTTCTACATGCATGGGCCATGGTTGTTGTGCCTTACATGTTATGTTATGGTAATGCACATATCTGCGTGTTCCAGCTCTGCTTCTTTCTTTGTTGTTTTCTCTCTGGGTCAAACCTGCTCCTCTTTAAATTCAACAAAATCTTTTTCTTTATGCAAAAAAAACCCACCAAGATTTGTCCCAATGCACATTCTTTTTTTATTGATCAGTTTATTAGGATATATAATATTATTCTTTATATATTCCCCCTACCCCCCCACACCCCCCTCCAAATTACATGCTTTAACAGTGACATGAGGCACTGGTTTGGTGAGGACACAAAAAGGACTTTTTATTATTTCAGCCACCATTTCAGTAGAGCACTTTCAACTGACCCTTGCCAACTTCCAGCCAGAAAGTTTACTTCTGCATAGCTAAATATATAAACACGCACCCACACACTTATCTCCGTGTTCATATACATCCACACAAATAAACATTTCCAAACATCTCTGGGTGAGTCGCTGTCTCTGAGAAACAGGCATATGGACAGCACGGAGTGCCATATGCTCCCCAGAGAATGTGGGAGCCAGTAAGTGACTGCACTGACTCCTGAATGCTCTGCATTAATGCCACAAGGACAACGATCTATAGTAGAGATAATTTACAGGGTAGCAATATGCTTACATCTGTCTGTGAAACCTCAATTATAGCCAGTTTAGTTTTTGACATACACAGCAGAAAGATATATTTCTGAGAATCATTTTTGGTTCAAGTAAATAAGAAATTCCTATTTTGGGTACCATCACATGGGTGGCATTTTTTATTTTGAAACATTGAGACCCACAAGAGGTGCCTCAAAGAATAATGATGAGGGAGATAGAGTGTTAATAAGCTTCCATTTTTACATTTTATAAATGTAAAACTTCTGGGAGGCATGTTCTCTTTCATTTTTCAACATGCTGTCAATTGCACATAAATAGATGAACTGAAATGCTCAGGATCTGGTTTCTACAGATACTTCAGTCCCAAGACAGTGTGAGCTGCTAAATTCTGAGCAGCATTAGAGTCTTGCACTTAGCAAAGCCAAACACTAAAAAGCTTGGACAAGCAGCTTCTCAGGTACTTTCCAGTGTCACAAAGAGAAACACCATCCCAGTTAACAGTGATTTTCTGACCAGACTAACTTGTGTTTATGGATACTACTTTTCTCTGATTATCCTCCAAGGAGTGCATGCACCTAAATCTCCTTGATGTTAGGCGCTAAAGAACTCAGATCACTTTTTCTTTTTTATTTATTTTTTTCTCTCTCTTTTTTTTTTTTTTTTTTAATCACTTTTCCTAATGTCACAGTTTTGTTTTCCAGGTCTCTGCCTTTCTCTCCCTTCAAGTACAGAGAAAGCTGACCGCTGTTTGATGCTCACACAGCTTCAGCGTGATGGCTGGGGAAGAACTACAACCCAGAGCAATCTCCAACATGGCTGTTGACCACACTACTAGAAGCTCAGTATATGTATTTTTTCATTTACCATGACAAGAAGAGCTCCTTTTTTTCTAGGTTAATACTTTCTCTCTATGTATATATATATATTTAAATAACAATCTGACTTGTCTTTCTGATTAACTTTTGAAAGAGACAAGCCATCACTATGCTTTCCTATGAGCAGATTAATGTATCAGCACGTGTTAGACGTAATCTGGGAATGTTTCCCTCCTGGAGGCCTCAAAGGGTGAGGTGGGGAATGTCTACCTTCAGAGCCTTCAGAGCCTTGGTGGAGCAGACGACATGCCTGGCTGCTTGGCTGGGCCAGGGCTGAGGCAATCCTGGGTTTGCAAAAGGGTCCAAAACCAGAGGAAACTTTTAAAGTCAAAAAGTGACAGCGCGTGTGGTTCAGAGGCCTCTGAGGTGAGGCAATAAATGATGAGTGGTTTCCATGATCTCACCTTTTGACTTAGCAGCCCATTTAGTCTGTGACTGTTTACATGGAGCTAGCCCTTAGAAACTTGCTCAACACGAGGAAAGTGTTTGCCCTGGATAAGAACAGGCCTATCACATCTTTTAATGCTTTTGAGGCTATCTCTGAATTTACAGTCCTTAGTTTTTTCCAGTAGACTATATCTGCAAAAGCGTGTCTTGGTAACACCACTAGCTCTGAAGACTACAAACGAAAGGATATTTACCCTCTTACAACTTATGTCACAGCTTTAAAAGATGCTACTTTACTGACAGTAGACACAGGTTTGCTCATTAGGAGGGGTTTCCTTCCCTAAGCAGCAAACAAGGATGAATTTTTTTTTTTGTATTTTTGCTAGAATTTCCAAGTAATCCTTCTGAACAGCAAATACTAAAAGTGTTGCTGGAACAAGTGTGGTGGAAACTCTGAATCTGGATTTTTTACATGCATAGCAGTGACTTACTGTTTTAGATACCCCTAAAAAAACAAGTAAAATTTGCAGTTGTCTAATTTTTCTAGGTTTTGGGGCTTCTGCCAGTGAAGTTTCCAAACTGCCTACAACCCTGCTCCTGTACATACAGAAACTGAGCTTTAACATCATGTAGAAGCCTGGTACCTACCTCAGCCTGCAGTCATAGCAGGCTTCAGAGTATTCCCCTCCTGTCATCCATGTGTAGATTTGCTCAGACTTCTCCAGTCTTACAGAAACTACTTTCACTTGCAATCAAATATAAAAACAGGCCAGCTGAAAGAAGGATGTCACACTGTCATTTCAGATAAAAACACAAGCATGTCCATCAGGAATGCAGTGCCTCAAATCCCTAACTAAAACAAAACCAAATAAATAACAGCAAAGCCAGGACACCTAAATTCCAAAGCAGTGATTCAGAATGTGTATTTCAGCCATTTCCCATAGGCTGCTGATTAAAGTAATGTAAATTTACCTGTAATGTAAAACCCCAGGAACATTTTTTTCCTTTGGCTGAGGTGACTCAACACTGACCTCCCACAGTCGTGCTCTAGCTCTAACCACTGAAATGTATGGTTTTCTGAAGTGGGGAATTTCTCACGTTAAAAGTATTTTGCTTTGCAAGGAACAATTAAATAGTCTTTGGGCAAGTGAGAGTATCTGAACAGGATTCTTTAGCATATGTTTAAGGATATTAATCTTCTTCAGGGTCATGGCACAAACTAGCAAGTAGGTTGGGTTGCAGGTGCTGCCAACAGAGGAAGGTGAAGAAAGGGGCTTTTCTATTTCTTGAGCAAGAACTTGAACCACAAGCCCCATACTATTTTTTATTTTTATTTTTTAAATTGGTTGATTAAGAAAGCCCACTTGGAAAAAACTGTGAGTAAGCGAGCTGCACCAGCAAGCTCATGAGAAGAGAATTTGCTCTGGCTTCAAATGTATACAGGGGCACCTGCTCCCCAGCCCTCTTGCAGTACGATGTGGCTCTCCAGCCTTCAGTCCACATATCCAAGTGCTTCCTACCAGCTGCATGGATCATTTTACCTCTTTGGTTCCAGCAGCTACCAGCAGTGTCTCATTTCCATTGCAGCTTATGCCCTGGCTCTACCCTGTTGTGTCCTCTCTCTGTCACCTCTCTGGTCAGTGCTGATACGATGCAGGTGTGACAGCATCTTGCAATTGCACATCTCAGGAAACTGTTTACCCAGGTCTCATTAGTACTTATTTGATGAGAGTCTCACCTTGTTCATGGGAATCTGTGACAATTTATAGGCCTCTCAGTTGTCATTTAGGAGCTACACGTTTTCTATGGGCTGCTAGCTGAAGATCCTTGCCTGTGTGGCAATACAAATAATTCATTCTTTTTGGAATGAAATTTGCCATGACTTCCAAACTGAGTGTGGTGTTCATGTGTATTAGGCACAGTATGAGTACATCTAACTAACCAGGCACATAGGCTGGTGGTTGTCTTAGTTTCTGAACCTCAGATGGGTTGAAGAATATAGATGCGCTCAGTTTGCTCTGCTCAGGTAGATAGGATGTACAGGAGCAGGGCACTGAACACCAGTTTTCTAGCAAAAATAATTTCTTCATGCATCAGTGGTGACCAAATAGACCACATGTCCTTCTTTCTTTCCTTCTCTCTTTCTTTCTTTCTTTCTTTCTCTTTCTTTCTTTCTTTCTTTCTTTCTTTCTTTCTTTCTTTCTTTCTTTCTTTCTTTCTTTTTCTTTCTTTGTTTCCTTTTTCTTTCTTCTTTTTTCTTTTTTCTTTTTTCTTTTTTCTTTTTTCTTTCTTTTTTCTTTTTTCTTTTTTCCTGGATGATTTTTGAACCTTCTTGACTAATACCTCCCAAGTTTACTTGCAGGCTCTTTAGTCAAATTTGGATACTGCTCTCACACCTGACTGTCTGTGATTTTAAGTAAACGTCAAGCTACTGTGAAAAGTTGACCTAAAAGTTAGATGCAAGGAGGAGCTCAAGTCTTCCCAAGCACATTTGCACTATTTCCACCACCCTGTCTAATACTACTTGTCAGAGATTTTTGTCCAAATCAACTCTTTTATTTCCTGTTTTTCTCAAGACTTTTAAATTATCTTCCTTCTTAATATACTTTGTTTACAAAGCCCTATGACAATCCTAAAGTATGGTGTAGCTAATCTAAAAATTCTCTTTTTAACGTGACTTTTCTGGCCCGAGCTCCCATGTACAGTTGCCCACACATTTGCTAATGTGAGCTGATGCTCTGCAAATATCTTTGAGGGGAAGGTCAGTTCTTTGTACCAAAAGTTCGCAAGTCAAGCTGCACTGAAAGGTCTCTTTAACCTCAACCTTAAGCATCCTAAGCATATCATTAGGAAGATTATCAAGGCCTCTGGGACACAACTGGATTTCCTTATGTACCGAAAGGCCTGGCAGATCAAAGGAAGCATTACTTCAAATAGCTTGTGGCTTATCTAGTGCTTGCCCTAGCACCACTGACCTCTCAATCATCATATTTTTTTCCCAGTAGGAATTGCTTTTAAGGACAACAGTTTTTACTCCAAGAAGCTTATTTTGACCTTTTTGACTTTCCCAATATTCCTTATTAAAATGTCCAATTAAAAGAAATCCCACACTCAGTACCTGGTAAGTAAAATGTGTTTAAAATAAGAAAACAATTGGAAGCCATAGTAACTTCTTGTTTTTGCTAACGAAGTGACTGAGAATATGAGCAAAGTCTTGTTTGTTGTTTATAGATTTCTCTTGTACTTGGCAGAAAGTCTTCACACACAGTGAGGTCAGTAATATTTGACCTTCTTTGGCATTATCCAACTGAGATGTGAATGACCAAAGAGGGCTAAAAGGTTAGTCCCTGTTCTGCAGTTGCATCCGTGTGTGGGTGTGCATGAACTTTTACACCCACGCAGAGGCTGAGAGATGTCAGCTAAGTTTTTTCTAGCTGCAAGGCCCACCCACATGGATTGATTGCAGGAATAGGTGCTAATGAACTGATTCATGAGCCTGATTTTTATAAAACTGCATTATTCATCAGCTTAGAGTATTAATCACTTTGTTCTACATTTAAATTTCCTTCAGGGGCTTGTTATTTATTCTGTAGGTGTGTTTTAACATGTTTTAATATGAAATTCACTTTAATTTAATCAGCCCTAAAATATTTTCGTGTTTATTGCTTACACTTAAAGCTGACTGGAGATACATATGCAATAACCAAGGAAGGTGTTTTTGTAAGTAAGATTTTTGACCTTTACCTTTTAAAATTACAGAGCTGGCAACTCCTGCCTAAATGACTCATTTAGAGAACTAGAAATCAGGTACATAACTGTTACTCCAACATATCTATTTCAGTTGAGCATCAGCTGCCACTTCCATTGTAAGTCTCGTTTTCATGCCTATATAATTTGATGTGTTCAATTATATGGAGCTTAAACTTTACTTAGTACTCTTGACTTAACAAATAAGCATGGCAATTCAAAGTTAAACCACTAAGTACTCATGACTGGTTCAAAAAGTGTCATTTAACAGTAAAAGGATAAGACTTGTGCACTAAGGTTTCCATGCAGATGGTGAAAAGGAACATGATAAAATAATGTTTTAGGTAGGTTAAGTCTGAATTAAATGACTGTGACATTTTAACTGCATTTCAACCTAAGTATTTTGTTACTTTCATTCTCTCTCTCTCTCTCTTTTTTTTTTTTTTTTTTAAATTAATTTCCAGACACCACACCATTCCAACGGCTGGAATATGTATCATCTACCAGATATCATCAGTCTCGCATCCTTACACAGAGTTGGTATGCAAACAGTCTAATTAGCTGCAATTAAAATCAGTATCAAATAAAACATACAGTTTTTATATAGTGGTACAGTGAGACCCAGATTTATTTTTAAAAATATGAGCAATGTAATTTTAATTCTGTCTCATTTAAGTCAACAGTAGCTGTCTTCTAGCACTGACTTTAGCAGACAGAAATGTACCCTTTGTACTCTGCTGTCATGTGGCTGTTGAATTCATCAGAACTCCAGTGACATATAAAAACATAGAAAGAAAGTCATCAAAACCTATTGTTTTCAAGTCGATAAAGTCAAGCTATTAGTATCAACTAGTATTTGTGCATGAAGGGAAAAAACAGCTACCACATGAGAACTCTATTTGTCCCAGTTGTTCTCAGAGGCCCAAGTCAGAATTCAGACTGATGTGCCTGTGAGGTCTGTGTGTATAAAGGCAGATGAGATTATCAGACAATCTGAAAGCAGAACCTGTTTTTGTTTGTTTGTTTGTTTTGTTTTTGTTTGATTGTGTTTGTTATTATAAAAGGAAAAAATAGCACTTTTGTCCAAGATTAAATAAATACACAGTCAAAACCCAGGAAAACTTTGTCAGATAAGATTAATAAGTCTTATTTTATTTTTACTTTAGTAATTTTATCTTTATCTTCAAACTATTGATGTTTTGGGAAGCACCTCAAAGTACAGTTTGTGTGGCACAGTGGTACTACACCACCTTGCCTGGGGGATTTGCCAAAAGGAGAGGGTAGGACTGCAAAGAACCCCCCCCCCCCCCCCACCTCGGCGCAGCTTGGGCACTGCAGCACTGCTGTATTTAGGCTGGAGGGGGCAATTTCTGCCCCAGAAAGCTCCACAGATTGCTGCTCCTAATATTAATCCTACACAGGCACTGGGGCTTTCTCTAAAGCCCATGGGGCAGAGGGGGAAGGAGACGTGCTATGCTGGCACAGAGCTGATGAGCCTTCCTCCACAGTGGAGAGAAAAGAGCTGTGTAGTGGGCTCCAGTCATATATCATTAGCATTCATAAACCTCATTTCCTGCTGGGAACAGCCACTGAGCACTGAAAAAAATCAAAATTTCACAGTAGATTGCCATGCAAGTTGAAATAAATCCCTGCAGCCGTGCAGCGCACGCTCTGTCCTGCAGTGCAGCATGAAGCCCAGGAAGCCCTCTAAAGGAGGTATTGAATAGTCCGTGTTAAAGGGGCATTTTCATACATAGACATATTTTTTTTTCACATACTATATATATGTAAATGTATATATATGAGACGTAGTGAAGTACCATGGGAAATCTAATTCCTATGAATGATAGCTATTATTAGAAAGAAAGAGGGGACTATCCCATCTCTGCTCCATCTGTGTCGAAAAGCAGCTTTAAGGATCTAGCATCAATGAAAAAGCTGGCAGTGCATTTTTCTTACCTGCTGCCTTCAAACAGAAAATGAGTAAGGGTTCCCTGATACTAAGCAGCCGAATGTGTTTACCAAATTTGAGCTTTAGCTACACAAAATTCTGCTTTTGATTCAGTTAAAAGATGACCCAAATGTCTTCCTCATAATTACTTTATATCTTTCCCATGTACTTATTTTCTATAGTAAGTATCTAAAAATATTTGCCGTGGTCTTGCCACTGTATTTTTCACAGCATTTTGAGCAGATAAGCTATTTCCTTACTGATAGCTATACTTTGCTGAGTCAGGTCTTTGACTGCACTCAATTATAGCGAACAGAGCAACAATCCCTCCTAGTACTAAGCAACTGCCTCTTTAAAATAATGATGAAAGCTCAAAATTCTTAGGTTTTCACTTCTGAGTTTTCTGTCATATTCAGAACAGGATATCATTTTCACAAATAAATATTTTCTACAAGGCTTTTTTTTTTTTTTTTTCTTTCTCAGTGAGCTTTGTAAGCACAGCTTGCTCGCTGAGAAGCATCACTTTTTGATTAATACAACAAAAATGCAAAAAGATAATATTTAAAGGGGAATGTGGATGCATTGCAGAAGATGTAAGAGCCAGGAATACCTTCTGCCTGCACAGAAACTGGTAACACAGTAAGTTACTGTTAACTGTAGCTCTGCACAGAACTAAACAGAAAAAAAATATAAAATTAACTCGTCTAGAAAGACTAGATATTGGTCAATATTAGTAGACACAAACTCTGATACTACTGCAGGGCACTCTTTTAAATCAGCATTAAATCAAGTATTCAGAATTAAAGACCTTTCACTTAGGCAGCTCTTTAGCTGGTGTGATTTTTTTCATCTCCATCTATTTTTCACATATTTAAATTCAGTTATAATATTACAGAACTGATGGCACCAGAAAAGGATGTGTCCAGATTCAACTTTTTAGTGAGGGTTTGCTTTGAATCTCACTGAATAACACACCTTTGAACATAGCTGTGTCTGAAAGCTGAGGTCAAATACAGAACTTTTTTTGTCTGGTAGTAACAGCTATAAACTGGTCAATGTACACTACTGCTTCTTAAATACTTGGTATTCCATATTTTTTTAAAGTTCTTTTAAAGAGACATGATTTTTGCCTCTACAAGATAATTTTTAAATCTATTTCTCTGCTATGCAATGCATTTAAGTGATATTAAGTGTGAATCTGAGTGCTCGTTCCTTTGGCTGCCCAACCCACCAGCACAAGCAGGGCATGCAGACGAATTGCCAATGTGAAAACAGAGGTGTGAGCTTGTGCTGTAAAAGTGGCAGGTGTATTGCAGGACTACAAAGGGGACCTGCTCTGTTTGGGAAGTCTGCCATAAACACAACGGCCTGAGCAGCCAGGGTTACAGTGAGCTCATATTTACTTTAATATTGTTTGCCTCTCTGCTCAAATGACTCCCTGGATTGTTTTGACCTCAGGAGTTCATTCCAGAAAGGTGCTTAGCTGTAAACACCACCTGCATGGCAGAGCATGTCGTGAGCCACCTCTGCCACTGTATGGCTTTCTTATCATTCATAATGTGAAAATTTGATTACCCATGCAGCCAGCCTGCAGACTGCCAGGCCCTGCAGATGGCAGACACATGTGTGCACAGCATTTGCATTTTATAGCTCTAATAAGAACAGTCAATAAAATGAGGGCTTTTCCACCTCTGTCACTATCTTGGTACAAATTATCTCTTTTTATTAGTTGTTTTATCTCTATCCCTGTAATTTCCAGGTGATTTTGTCTTTAAATATTTGTACTTGATTTTGGCATTAGTAAGGAGTTGGCCCACCCATTGTATTTTCCCAGAGCCAACATTTTCTTGTTATTTATCTAGAGTTTCAATTCATTAGCATCCCTCCCTAGTGAAGGATTAACTTTCATCTTATCTGTGATTGTATTTGAAGTGAAAGTAACTTCTCCACTGTAGTACTTCCTTAGGCTTGTGGCTTGTGTGGGTAGATGGTAAAGTCTGAGGCTAAAATCTCTCCTTCTACTCTTGCCTGCAGTGCCCTAGAGATAGATAGTTGCCTCACCCTTGTCAAGGCATTGTGCAGAGACTCGTGCAACTCCAAAGGTGATGGTGTCACTGTCACTGATCGCAGTGAGAGCAAACCTGCATTTCATACCGTGCAACAGCTTTGGTTTTGGTGACACTATCCAGTATTCCTACAGTGACCGTTTGTATTAAATTATCATCTGAATCTTCAAGAATCCCTAATGACTTAATCAAGAATGCTTAGAACATAATCCAGTTATGGATTATGGAAAACAGCTTTTCCCATGGTCTTATTTCAGACTAGGCAAATGGTTGAACTTCTCTCTTCAGGGATAAAAGAAGCAGAGACTGCAAAATATGCAAAGCTCAGTCCTACTTTCATTTAAGCAGATTGACTCATAAAAATATTTTCTGTCTGTTTTGGTTCTTCAAAGGCAGTTCCAGTGAAATTGCAACTTTGGGCATTAAAACAAAATCTTAGCCTATTTGTTTATTTGTTCAAATACCCATTTGAAAATTTGAGAGTGATATGGCATATATATATATAAACTTGTTTATTTCCATATATATATATATATGACTTTCTGTACAGGAGAGTCATACTGGTCATGAAGGCTTGAGCTGATAGCAGCTTCCACAGCTTTTCATCACATAAAAATTTAAGGACAGGGGTTACACTGACGGTCTAACTATCCAAGAGCACTCCCTCTGATGATGTCCATAGGCAAAGAGCAACAAGAGAACAAGCACAGATTATTTCCTCACTCAAACTCTCCCTGCTCTAAGCTTCAGCTGTGGTTTCAATGATTTAATAACCCTCAGTGGATTTCTATTCCATGAACTTGTCCAATTTCCTCTTAAACCAATGTAAACCTTTAGCATCTACAATATCATCGTTCACGATTTTATAGACCTTGTCATTACCCTTGTTGGCTGCCTCTTTTCTGGAAGAGTCCTAGCTGATCTGATGGCTTCCCATGTGGGAGCTGAGAGTGATTACTGTGTGATTGCCACTCTGTCATGCTTCAGATCTTTTCCAGTTACTGTAAAGAACAAATGTCTCAGGTGACGAGAACAGTACATCACCTCGCGATTTTCCCATGTGAATAATTCTACACTGGGAAATGGGAGATGTATGACTGCATGGGTATGATCAACACATAAAAATCCTGAGGCAACTTTTTATCAAGCTTTGTTACTCCTTCATGATATAATGATTAGATTATGGGAACTGGAATTTAAATTGCCATTTCAATAACTTCCATCATAGGAATGGTACATTTTGTTACGTACAATGTTTACAGAATTGACAAATATAAGTTCTGGAAAATTATTTTTTGCAGTGCAAATGTTCTAAGGGCTTTCTGGTTAGTGGCATCACTCTCAGAGAATAATATCTACTTTTTGTTATATTTCTGATAAGATATTCTAAAGGAGTATTACTAGAGTAACTGCATTCAGGAACATAGAGATTAAAAAATTTATGAATGCTGGAGTAGATAATCCCTTTGGCCGTATGCAATTCTATAGAGATACAGGGAATCTAACTGCCAGAGTCCCCATTTATACTTCACAGGACCATTGTTTATATGCCTGAATGATCTTTAGATCTTACTAAGGACTGTATTATAATCATTTCCCCAGGTTTAAAGCTGTTCTGAAAATTTATTTTATTTTAACATCATGGTACTTAAATAAATGACTGTCCTTACAGCAGTGTATATGGGCTTATAAATTCACTATGAACTTGCTATTCTGTTCCTTCTCCTTTGAAAATAATAAAAATATTTTTATTAGAACAGGGCTATGAAGGAACCAAAAGCTGTAAAAGTGATGGCACCACAAATAATAGCTCCTATCCATATTTTTTTTTTGCTAGAAGGGAGTCTACACAAATTGGTGCAGAAGTGATGGTTTTGCCTATATTCTGACCTAGTCAGTTTTAAACTATATCTCTGGAAACAATACAGATGCCTTAACCAAGGAATTATAATGGCTCTATAGTGGCTACCCAGCTTCTGGACCAAAGCTGGTTTATGTTTGAAACCAAGTTGGTCTCAAAACAACAGTGGTCTGTCCTTAGTTTAGACATGCCTGTGTGTTTTCAACAGATCCCAAAGGGTATGACTAGGTCAGAAACAGAACTCCAGCTCTTCATACCCGGAAGTCTTTAAGGTAACTAAAATCAAATTAGAGTTCTGTGGTCAAGTCCATTTACACTAAAAAAAGTAGAAAATTGCTAAGTTGAGATGGCTGACCACAGATAATTCTTTGACTCTTATTCCATTTCTTTCTCACTTTTTGCGGCATTTTTGTTTTCAGAATAAACATAGTCAAGAAAATAAAGTTAGGAGGAATAAAATATGTCTATGTTTGTAAACAGCTTTGCATTGGCATGCAGCATGATGGTTCTACCATTCCCTAGAATAGCACTGAATTTGCTACTGACAATACAATCACTCGTTTTTATGGGAGAAAAACAGGAGTTTTTCCCTAGGTTAAATTCCCATTCTCTTAATCTCATTCACTGGTTGGTACCAGACTTCACAAATCGGACATTTTTCTTTTTCAAGCCATGCATGGATGTACGTTCTGATTCTGCCGTTAAACTTAATGGAAAAAAATTGACCCAACCATGTCAGCACATTTTTATGAGTAAAGCCCCAGAGTCTCTTATTCAAACTCTTGGTAGCTTGTGAGTTTATATGCAGCTTTGGTACGGGCTTTTAAATAAGTGAATGTATTTTAAAACAGTATTTGTCAGAATAGTATATTATTACATTTTTCCAATTCTGTTGATTTATATGTAATCTTCTAATTTCCTCCCTCTGGCCTGTAAAAATGATCCTTACTGCTATGCTACTCATATAGCAAAAACTGGCCAGCTTTAGTTCAAATAAGCTATTTGACTGTTTCTATCCTGAGCGTGTCTGCATGCCAAAAATTCATTAGATAATTATTTGTGTCTCCTAAATCCTCTTTCCCTCATTTTTCAACTCTGCTGAAACCATTTTTTGACCTACAGATATGTGCCCTAATTTAACACTGTTTCCCTGTATACTATAGTTGCCCTCGACCTTATGTACATTTTCTCTTCAGCTGTATGACATGCAGACAGCTTATACACAGTATGCTGGGGAGTATCTTTATGGCTTGCCTTTCTACCAAATAAGTAGATTACATAAGTAATGCCCTAATTAAGTTTCATAGTATAAATATGCGCTCAGCCCTTACCTAGTGCTTTGAGAATTTGCAGGTGACAAATACACAGTTTTTAAATTTCCTCCGGCACTAAGAACCATACAGCAACCCTCATTCAGTTTTCCTGCTTCTCAAATTCTCAAAGCAATAAGTGCCAGGGGTGAAACCTGTGTTAATACTGTGCACACAGAGTAAAATTAGAGTGGCTACAGCAGATTTACTGTTGAAAACACTAAAATATAGTTGTCAGATCCTTTCAGGATCCTTTGTTGGAGAATTCAAATGGAGGTTTTCATCCCCTAGGAAATATCATAACACTCTAAATCTGTTGCATAGATTGAACCTATGAAACCAAATTGTTGCAATTAATTTAATAATTATTATTTTAATTGCTTAAATGAACTTACATTCTATTTATGTTATTAATAGTCTTTTAAAATAAAAGTGCCTTTTCGGGTTAAAATGAAAACTTTGCAGATTTTTTTTACTCATGTTTTTCAAGCTTATTTTTTTTTTTTTTTTTTTTTTCAAAGCTTAGCCCTAAAAGTTGCAAATGCTTTGGGGATGAGTTTGTTTATTTAAATGTTTTCTTTTATTATTATTATTAAAATGATTTAATTTAATTACATTTTCTGGTTTACTTATCTCAAACCTCAAAGTTTTTACCAAAGAAGCATCCCCTCCAAACAAACGAACAAACTAACAAACAAAAACACATAGAGGAAAATTAATATTACTTAGGTAAAAACCTCCTCTTAACATGTTGAAACATCAAGATTCATTTAAAAAATAACTGCCTTTTTCATTTGGTGCTGTTTACAATGATTTCCATACATTTCCACTTTCCTTATTGAGCTGAATACTTTCCAACTGTTTACTTTCCAGGAGCAGATATCTTGAGTTCCCAGAGAGCATGTGGCCCCATAATTAATAAATACTTACTGTTCTTAGGTCACTAAGGCCCCTGCCCCATTGTGCTTGAAGGGAGCAATAGGACAGCACTAAACAGTGACTCTCCAATGCTATACATTTGTGGCTTCTTGTGATCCCAAGTGAGTGACCCCATAGATGTATAGCTGAGGAACATCTTTCAAGGAGCAGAAGACTCCCTGTTCACTGTTCACTCGGCTATTGGCAACGTCTGCAGCATTTCATTTAGTTTCTCGCTGGGCCCATGGAGGACACAGCTTTATTCACACAGCCATAGGAGGCTCTGATTGCAGCCTGGTCCTGCAAGATGACCTTTCCCTAATTGGGTGTGTTGCTGGCTTTCCTTGGCGGATGACTCTAGTTATCACTTTGCAGCCTGCCTGAAAAGGGGACTAGAACCTCCTAATGAACACTTTGTCTAGGCTTCCTGTCTCCTCTGTCACTGAATGACTAATTACTAATTTCCAGCTATGAATAATTTACGTTACATCCTACTTTTTAACCCTAAGGATATTTCCTTTATGTGTTTTAGATTTCTACAGATATCTTCATTCGCTTGCAAAGGCTTCACTGAGCACCTGCACAAAATAAACAGCAATTTTCCAAATAACTGTTTTTAAATATTTGACATCAGTCATAGTAATTAAGATTTTTTTTTTTTTTCCTCTCTGAGTGCTCTGCTAAAACTAATGTGTAAGATTACTTTTTTCTTACACAGGATTCTTTCAAAATATCTGCATCCCAGTTATCAAAATAGCTGCACTTGCCAATGTTTTAGTTCTTCATTAACCCTTTAGTCTTCCCCCAAGATATTTCTGCAGAGCCTGGATTATTGCAAAGGATGTTCTGGCAGATACCAGCAGCCCTGCTTATTTCATTATGCTTTTTATCACAAACATTTCTAGTGATCTGGGTTGACTATAAAGGCCCAAGGGGATGTTTTTCCGAACATGCAATTATTCTCAGTGTGCCACTTCAATTGCCAGGACTAACCCCTGGCTGGTCTCTTGATTATTTAGAATTAGAGCCTGTGGCTCAGTGTTGTTGATCGCTCTTGCCTGCCTGACCTAAATTCCATTGTACACCTGCCATTATGCATTTGCTTAAACCTGGAACACATTCTGGTACTTGATGTACTGCCAGTCTTGGTTTTAATTTGGGGATCTGCCTTGGGTGTGGCAAATCGTCTCTGCATCGACTTGCGGGCCTCCCGCAGCAGCAAGGAGCACGTTCCAGTGAGTCACAGAGCTCACCGGGGAGCAGACACGTGGGGAGGGTGCAGCCTTTGCACAGCACCACTCACTCTTCACCTGAGCAGCAGCACGCAGCTGGTTCAAATGCTGCTGCTCAAGATGCTGTGCCTGCTTCCAGGCTGGCACTCCATGTGCAGGAAAGTCTGAACACATAAAACGAGTGTAACACTCAGAGAGAAGCTGTGGATTGCCAAAAAAATGCCATAGAACAAATACCTCCTATAACAGTCATAAGTAAAAAACCTAGTGTAATTCAAAGTAAAAAGAATTTTCTCAGAGAAATACTCTCACTGGTTCTACAGAGGTCTGCTTAGCTAGAAGGGATTGGTAGCTTCAGTAAGATTTTTTTTCTAACAAGTGATATAATCAAAATTTTGCTTTTACAAATAAGAGCAAAAGTATTGTGCAGCCAAAGCCTTAGAAAAAGCTGTGCATCAGAGGCAGGAGGTAGGTAAGGTACTTCCAGCTGCTGGCTACAGCTCTGGGCTATGAAGTAGGGAGCCACAGTTCTTGCCACCTACAGGTGAAACTGTAAAGTTGTGTTTATTTATTTATTTATTTATTTACATCAGACACTCAAATAGATGTGACTTTTAGGCTCAGCAATCTGACGTACACTAAAATTAGTGAACACTAAAACATTTTGTTGTGAAGAACTGGGTCAGAGCCGTAACTGGAGTTAGACTGGAGAAGTCCACAGTGGACACCAGTCCTCTCCAGAACAATGTTTGACACTGCTGCGCTCTAAAACAAGATCTTTCGGGATTGCAGCAATATCACAGTTGATCACACATCTCTGCTCCCAAGCAGGGCAGAGCTCTGCTCTTCATTCTCACAGACAACGACAGGGCCAAAATGACTGGCCAGTTGTCAAAGTGTAACATTGATCCTGGACACCTGGAGGCCCATGCAAGAGCTGGGGCATTCTGTTCTTGGAATTGGGCACCTAAATTCTGCTGCAATCCCATTTAAGTGTGAGAAGTTGAGAAATTAAAAATTTCCTGTGTTCTTAGACCATTAGTTTTTTTTTTGTTTGTTTGTTTTTGTTTTGTTTTGTTTTGTTTTTTGGTAAGAAATATCCAGATTATCTCCCATAAGAAATTTTATTTTAATAAAATCTTCTGAAGTGTACAAACAGAAATCGATTAAAATCAGGACAGTAAGATGAGTTTCTAGGTAGTCAGAAATGTTCCTGGCTCACAATATGGAATACATGCTAATTAACTGTTGCAACATATAATTTCAAATACTTATACCAGAAAGAAAATTATTGACAGGAAAAAAAAAAAAAAAGTTGTTAGGACAGATAGTAAAATGAATTACTTGTGTCAATATGCCATCAGTAGTTTTTCATTTAACTATAAATCTAAAACATTTCCTTGTTTCATGAAGGCAGGAGTACTCTGAAAGGTATATATCAATATAATTAGCACTGGAGGTGGGAATTAAATCTTCAGTGTCTACATTTGAAACTTTCATTGTTGTCAAGAAATAAAGAGATGAGGAAATAAATTCTTTCCAGTTGTTTGCTTATTTGGCAGGGACTTCATCTTTCTATGTATAGTGCAAAGCTCAATTTAGGTGTGACTGCCGTTTTAAATCTACCATTAATAATAATTTAAATAAGTTATTGACTAAGTTCTTAAGCAATTCTGCCCTAAATTCTAGTTTTGGTTTCTTTACTTCAAAGGCAATACATTGATAACACATTTCAAATGGTCTTCTCATTTAGCTGATTTAATCTGATCCATTAGCACAAGAAGTATTAGAAGTACATGTGCTCAGAGTAGGATTTCCATAAAGATGCAGTGACTGGAGTAATATACATCTGCAGGAACAGAGGAACTCCTTGGGATTAAATTTAGACATACCAAAAATAGTTGAAATTAAGAAATAGGGATGATAACTGCCACCTTGTTAGATTACAGCTGTAATAACATGAATTTAAGTCCTTTGACTACCATTTTTGTATTCAGCCATTGGGTTGTTGCATTGGCAATTTCATCTTCTGGAACTGTTCTGCTTTCTAGAAAAAAGTATTTATGTGACAAATAATTTGTTTCTCTGACCCTCCTTTTAATCAGGAGTGGTACTGGTTATTCTGTTCTATTTTAGCACTCGCAAAATCTCCACCCTGAACTCAACACTTTTTTTTTTTTTTTTTTTTTTTTTCCCCCTCAGCAGAGGCTCTCAATATCTTACTTTTTATGCTAAAAATTTTGACTTAAACCTAGCAATGAGAAAGTTCCAGAACAGCTTTGAATTCCTGAATCACCAACTAAATCTATGTAATCTTTGTAAACTGCTGTTATTTCACTAATTATTGTATAATTTAAACAATAAACACCTTAATTTACTTCTTGCTATCTCTTGCTATTTACTTCTTGCTATTCTTACAGGTGAGAATACATCTCCCAGAGCAACACTCCACATTGCTGCTTATGGCTGTAAGAAGAGATTTGCTATGATAAATTTGTGCTATCCCACAGCTTGTGACCACAGCAAGACTCGTGACCGGTGTCTTGTTTTATGAGCGAAGCTCTCACACAAGCTGTCTTTCAGGCCATTACAATTATTCATAAAGTACTTATGCCAGAATGTCATGATGTACATGAGTCAAATGCACAAACTGGGGGTTTTCAAAGGGATTTGAGATAGCTTTGGGGAAGTTGGTTCCTATGACACTGTAGTTTCCTTTTGAAATCCTTGCAATACACATTTCTGCTAACTCTAACAGAGAATTAGGGTTTCTACATTGCTTGTGTCTTTCCAATCAAGCACCCAGCCCCTCTGGGACTTCTTAGTCTTGTAGCCTTGGAAGCAACTAAAAAATCTACTGTATGCATGCCAAGTGGGAAAACAGGACAAGCAGTCTTCCAAAAGGACAGAAAACAAAGATGGGACAGGAAAAAATAAACTGGGAGAATGATAACCTTATTTCATTCTAAAATGGGACTTAAATAAAATAAATGGTTCCAAGTGGAACATGAGGGAGAGAGAGACTGAGAAAAAAATAATAATACATTAAATATTTGGAGTTAGCACTTTCAGTTGTGCTAGAACCTCTGAAGTTTCCAAGACATCTTGCAGTAAATTATACAATGCCTATGGAAGAGTAAAGGTGTCTTAGAGCAGGCAGCACCCTATATGTTTATGTAGCCTGGATGGGAAGGGATGTATTTGTTCAATCTACTAGCAAAAATTATATATTTTTCCGTGCTGGTTATATGTTACCTGTGTGAATTCACTGGATCAAGGGAAGCAAGCAACAAGCAAGTTTGTAGTTCTTTCGGAAAATAGTATCTGTATATTATTCTAAGTACATGAGTAATGTTAAAAATTGTTAAAAATCCAAAAATGTATAGCTGAAAAATCTATGATCTTGTGTGTTTAGAAGGTTGCTGCTAGATTGTGTGGTGATTCTCAGAGGTGTGCTTTCTAGCAAGGGAGTTTACCAGCTCCAAACATCAGAGCTTTATCTCCTTGCTAGATTGAGTTGCATTTTACTACTGAAGTGTAACTCATGTGTAAGGGGCCCATATAATCTGCCTCAGAGAATTATTATTGTAGTTAAAGCAAATTGGTTTTCATGCATTGCTCTGGGCTTTTAGTTTTGTAATAAATCCAGCATTTCTTTGTCTAGTTTTATTTTAGTGTATAAGATCCATTCACTGGCTTTTCTTCCCCAGATACTTGAATAATAATTTCAAAGCAGGAGTTTTTGTCTGTATAAGTACACATGTATACATTTAAGTACCTCAAAATACACACAAAGACAGGGAGAGAACATAGGAAGAAAATGAGGGAAGCAGACTAAAGGTGAAACAAACAAACAGAAAAAACAAGCTCTCCCTGTTTGAGTCACTGCTGCTCTTTGAATTTCTTTCATGAGGGTTCCAAGGGAGCCTGAAATCATGTTTCTCAGGTTTGGGAAGATCCAATTATGTAGCCTTTTTCAACACAGTGGTCCAGTCCCCCACAGCCTGTTTTCCACTGTCTCCTTCACCTGGCCACAACTGGTGTCAAGGGTAGAGATAGGGTCTGACAAAGAATAGGTCAGCTGAATTCATATCAAAGTCTTTTTTAAGTAATTATGGAAATTCCCCTGGATATTGTTACAATATAAAGGGAAAAACAAGTTTTAACAAGCATATTTCTGACACTTGCCAAGCCAATCAAGGAAACAGGGATACCTTCTGCTGCACTTTTCCTAGAAATTCTCTCCCAGGCTGGTCCTAAATCATTCATCCAAATCCCAGGGACCAAAATGTTACCAGCCCCATCCAGACCTGTGGGAAAGTAAAGGCGTTGCAAGAAAAAGGTTTTTAGTTACTTCTACACTGATGGAGGCTATGGATACCACTTGAAACTAAATAGCAATTCAGCAGATTATCAGCAATGTGAAGAAGGGATTTTGATGCATGCTGAGTTTACATGTTTAGCTGAAGTGTGGGGTCTCTGTTGCTTCACACGACATTTTGCACTATATCATGTGAAGGCTGAAATCTTTGTTATTTCTTAGGCAAATGAGATCTTGCTGTACTAGTCTCAAGACAGCAGTTACTTTCCATGGAAAAGCCCAGACACTTCAGCTGTAATTCTTGTGCTCCAACCACTTGACTTCCCTGCTTAAAGGAAATTATATTTGATATCATAACTTAGTAAAAACAGAAATAATAAGAAAACCTTCAAAATATTTAATAGAGTGGACTTTACATGTTCATAGGCAGAGATCTTGGGAGCCCTTTGCCGTGCAGCCTCATTGAAGTGCTTTGCATCTGAACAAATTTATAACCAGATCCATGAAAGGATTTTGTTTTTCATGATTCAAGCATATTTTTAAGGAACACTTAGCACCTACTATCTTTGTGCTTTGTGTAAATGTATCAACTGTTGCCAACGTTGCTTAATCTGTATCTGTATTACCTGGTATTTGCCATCTGTTCCTTGAATGGAACCTCTGTTTAACATTAATTTATTGAAGAAAAATGGCCCTGTAATTATGTTTTCTAGTAAACTGTTGTGTCAGCTCTATATTTAGTGTCATTTACAGCAGGTGGGAAGTGGCCAGGGATTTTGTGATAGTGCCTCAGCAATCAAAGTGGGTCATGGAACAAGCTCTCTGAAAGGTCACTCCCTGAACTATTCAGTACTGGCTGCCGTACTGCAAGGGCACACCGGTCCTATTTCCAACACAAGGCAAAATTCTGTAGAATGAGGCATGTTGGAATTCCCAAATGATGACACATAAATAATGAATTGCTAATTGCTCAGTTAACTAGGATACATTTATAATGAACAAAATGCTGGATGATTTTGCTTGATCAATTTGAAGTTATATGTGAGTGAGTTTAAACCTGTTCACTGCCCTCATGATTACAGATAAACTGTATCTCGGCTCCTCAAGCTAGATCAGATGGTGAGCTGAGAATGCTTTAACTTGTGGCTGACACTATCATGCAGTTTCACATACCTTCAAGAGCTGCTCATCCTTATTTACTTGGTAGATAGAAATATTATGGAAAACAGGAGGCTAGACTATACCTCCCCACGGCTGGTTGGAATGGAGTATCACAAAACAGGATGCTGTCTGCAGTCTACCATGGTAGGCTCTTGTGCTTTCATCTTCCTCAACACCTGTAGACTCCAGCACTGTCTTCCATTTCTCTAGTGCATTCTTGCAGTCATACTCAGCTGAAGTACCCTTTCTTCAGAGACATTACCCCCAAGAATTGCAGGATGTTGTAGGACTTCAGGACTGGGGGAATAATTTTATTTATTTATTTATTTATTTTAAAAAAAAGAATAGCCAAAGCCAAGATGCAATTATTACATCAAAGCACCTTCTCCTGTATTTCCGTTTATTGGATTATCCTGTTTAACTGCCTCAGTTAAGCCTTTCAAAGGCACCAGCTGTGGGAAGGCTCTGCAACCAATTGCATTCTGCTTATACCCATATAAGGGACATATAGATATAGCAAAACAGTAGCATAGGCACCTTATTTCTACCCAGATTCCTCTTTTAGGTTTGTGTTTCTATCCTTACAGGATCCTTTCTCTTCATCATCTTTCCAGAGTACAGTATTCTTCCATTTTACCACCCAAGAGTATTTAAAATCACCACTGAGAGATAAGCATCCTCTTTTTTAACAATAACAACAACAACAAAAATCTAGTTTCCTTTGTTGGCTGAACACCTTTAATTAAGGGGTCAGTGTGGTATAAAATGGAACAAAAGTCCTAATTACAGTACCATAACGAGGTGGTCAGACACTGGAACAGGCTCCCCAGGGAAGTGGTCACAGCACCAAGCCTGCCAGAATTCAAGAATTGTTTCAACACATGGTCTGAATTTATTTATATATATTTTTGGGGGGTGGTCCTTTGGGGACCCAGGAGTTGACTTGATGATCCTTGTGGGTTCCTTCTAACTTGGATATTCTATGATTATATGACAATGATATAGGTACTACAAGAGTAGGCCACTGTTTAAGAATAAGCTTCTTTCTAGACTGAATACAAACCTTTCATTTCTGCTGCTACTCCTGCCTTGATTCCAGACTGAATCCAGAGTCTGAAACCTAGAAAAATGTTTTCTTTAAAGTCTGTTCTCTGACTGATATTATTTCCTGGAATATATAAGGTCCATCCATGCTATGCAGTTGGAAAATGTGCAACAAGCCCTAAGATAATGCTGACACAAGGCACAGTCTTACATTTCAGCTAAAAGGGGCTATCTTACTATTCTGCTCAGGTATCAGTCCCCAAAGTCTCTGGCTATGGTATTGTTAAATTATATCCCTTTGCACAGAGTTAACTGATGTGATACAAAGGTAGAGCAGGACCCTCCTTACTTATGCCTGTTTGTTCACAAGTCAGGAGCTAGCAATAATTGCTAGAACTTTTTTCATGAAGCCCTGGATGACCATCAGTCATGCTGATGGATGATTCCATTACACACAGGCATAATGCTGGAAAAGCTGAATTGACTGTTATTTCATAAAAGAGGAATCCTGTTTCAAAAAAAAAATAAAAAAAAAAATAAAAAAAATTAAACTGGGTTAAATGTCATGGATCGTAATAGGCTTCCAAAGTTTTAATATGTTACATTCTACATGGCATATGTTATAACTTACAAGGATTAGCTCATCTAATTTCTGTCCAAAGGCTTCATTTGAAAAAGAATTTGGTGAGAACATTTACATCCATATACAAAGTGAAACTGTTTTACCAAACCCTGCAGTGTCTGCATGTGATAAAGGATTCAAATCCTTTCCATGCCCCTGTATGATATATGTATGAACTGGGAGCCTTGGGAAAATTTTCATCACATGCATTTCATGTGCACTGCTCTGAAATGCTGCATTTGTATCATCATATACAAGAAGAAATAAAACAACCACAAGGAACTCCCTTGTCAGGCTCTTTCTGGGTGCCTGGGAAAGCTCCTGTTAGTTTTACACCATAGGACCTCATGAGAAAACACAGAACTGCCAAGCAAATGCATCAAAATAACTAATAAATCTACTACCCACTTTTGAGAAACTGCAGTATATCACAGCTGGAAAAGACAAAACTACTATTAAGCAAGTATTTTCAAGCGTTGTATCTGTTAAGATTTTTCAAATTGAAATAGCTGTCTTCAGAAGGTTCCAGCAAACAAAATGCTTAGGAAATTTAATGTCACTGTATCATCTGATAATCTAACCCATTTGCATCAAATGGGACACCCCAAAACTCAGGAACCCTGTATCTGTGGCCACTTTCAAAGAATGCTAGCTTAGCACTAGAGTCTAGAGTCTCAAGTGCACATACATGAGTGTCTTTTGAAGCTTAGCATGTCATATTGGGAAGGAAAAGCCTGGATCATACATTGTTTTGAAATTTCTTCCATGCCTCATACAGACATACAAACAAAAAGAAAGTAAAAATATACAAATGAATATTCCAAGAAAACGTTCCAGTGAAAGAAAACAACAAAGAATGTCCTTTGTTTGGAACAGTAAATACAAAAACAATCTCTACAAACTGCTTTCAGTAACGATATGAGTTAAGTTCACAATGTAGGTCATGAGATCCTGAACCACTGCTTCCATTTCTGGAGGAATTAACTGGAAGAAATTCCTCACAGCCCTGGTGAAATCTTATATTTGATGGTGTGGCACTCTTCAGGTCACTAGTTAAACTGTAACACAAGAACATCAGCACAATCTGATGGCTGTTGTGAAATCAGCTGAGGGTCATTTCTAATGTGTCCAGCAACCAGCAGGAGGTTCAGCGTACATCTGTAAAGGTCAAGTCTGCCTGGAAGCTTGCTTTATGCCCATGGTATTTTTTTCCTATGCTTCAATATCCTTTATCTCACTGATTTGATCTTGGTGCTTTCTCCAAGAGCACATAATTATCAAAGACTGTATTCTTGATTTTGTTTTAGCAGAATCTAGAAAAAAATAAATAAATAAAAGCTGAGCTGGCTAGCTTTCTATCATCCATTTATCTGTGACAAATATAGTTGATATCTAAATGAACAATGTATGTGAAAAGGGACAACTCCTCAAAGATGCCCATCACTGCTGCAGTGCCAGTGTATGCATTACGGGCTGCATGTTCTGTGAATGCAGCACATCTATTAAAAATAATTTTTATTCTGTCCTGTATTTATTGGGTTAGCTGAAAAAAACAACAACAACAACAAACAAACAATAAACCAAAAACCACAACAAAATGAAAACAATCAAAAAAAAACACCACACAACCCAACCCAATGCGTAAATAAACAAATAAATAATCCACCCCCAAAAAACAAACAAACAAAACACCAAGAAAATGAAAAACATAACCATGAATTTACATAAATAGCAGACAATCCAAATTTTCAATGCTTTCTGTGTAAAGCTCTGGGCATTTTCTATGCAAATATATCTAAACAATTATTTATCTATTTTCTTTAAAAGTTTAATTGAAAGCCCTCCTTCCCCCTCCCCCCCCCCCAACCATTTCCTCAAGTCACAGTGCTGTGAGCACACGAATGTTCAATTGTTCAATTTCTTCTGTATAGATGGTGTGTCACTACAGCACTTTGAAACACTAGACTGTAAATCCAGGGAGTACATGGCAAATGTCAAAATGGGGATTAAACTTCCTTTCTATTTTTCTCACTCTTTTTTTTTTTTTTTTTTAAGTCAGTCAAGAAAGGTCCAAAAGCAGCCAGTCAGAATACAAAACAGAATAATTCAAAGCAACGTGCAAAGAGACCTTTAAACGTGGAGCTTTTTAATCTTCATATTCTATTATATAAAATGAAAAGTTTGTATGTTCACTTTCTTACCTCTGTGTTTTTTACTTTATTTAAAATTGCAGTTGTCAGAGTGTCCTTTGCCTTGATTTTCTGCATGGGGACTGGTACCATGTGCTCTGTGAATCCTTGCTCCTGAATAGAAGAGATGGGAATAGTAAACTGTATAAAAAGTTGCTTTAGAAACGGTTTCTAATGGTTACCTTCAAATTCTGGGTCTGCTAGCCAAGAACATGGATGCTTTTTGAATGGAGTGGAAATATCTAATTTTAACAGATGAAATAAATGGAACTAAGCATGTAATAAGAGTATTCAGTATAAATATGGCAGAGACTGTCCAATAAAGATTATCTAATGAGCATTAGATTGCCTCCTCTAGTTACAAAGTAAAAGTAAATAACTACTAACATTCTGTATTAGTAACAGACTGTCAGGAAATGCCCAAAGCCAAACATTAAAACATCAACCTCCAGTGCAGAAAATGTAATCTTTTATTTACTTTCAATGATGCTACTAGGTTTTCCTTGTACGAATATTAAGAAATCAGACAGCCTAGTTTTTCACTGTCTTGAAAGCAAGCATAGACAGCCCTGAGAGTACTTCCAGATGTTAAATCAACGTGACACATTTCACAGATTTGGGGTTGTCTTTTTAAGACCATTTATAGAACTTTGGAAAGAGCACAAGGTACCAAGTTATTAAAAGGTAGGGAGGAGCATTTTATTTTTAAAACAAATTAAAGACATAGCTTAGTTTTTTGCAGTCACTTTTAACATCTGTAGTCCAAAAAGGAAACAGCTCTAGGTACCTATAGCTAAATAATTTCCTACTATTATATTAGTGGACTTGCACCAAAACACATATCCTAAACTTGGATGTAGCAAGTTGTGAGGCATCCAAACATTCAGCTAGGTCTGTTGTTATTCTTGTGAAGTTCAAAGAATTTATAATGACTTAGGCTGACACATCCATTGGCAATGTTGTTGTCCCTTAAGTAGTAATTCCCAAGCAAATGGCTTCTTGGAGGTATCGCAGGGAAGAGATATCTCTGTGCAGTGGTAAGGAAATATGCTGAGATCACAGACCTGGTCTGGAGCAAAGCAGGAGCAGTAGCCAGTGTATTCTTTCATGTTGCTTCATATGACATTTACAATCTCAAGAAAAAGTGAAGAATGTGTACAAAAGGGAAGAGAGAGAGGAAGATTAGGAATTCCCACATATTAAAATAGGAGTATTGCCATGCAAGATGAAGTTGAATTAATTCCTTTACCAGAAAGTTGGATTTAGCTTGATGTGAACTGGAAAGAATGATCAGCATATTTAACAATTAACATGGTCCCCATTCTATGTTAACCATCTGTCAATACGCCAAGTCACTTTAGTAACCTTGATCTTGCCTTGTTCTGATTAATTTATATCTTTTATGACAGCATTAACTCACTCCTGGCATGTACTGCTCTTGCAAATACTAATCATGGCATTATCGTTAACTAAACGAAAATGAAACAGACAGCGTATCAAGTTCTACTAAAGAGTGTAGGTGTGCAGTCAAAAGCAATGTGCTTGCCAAAGGCAACAAAACAGGGAAAATAATATACAAAACAAACCCTCAGCTGCTCAGTTACACAGCACATAGTCCTACTGTGTGACAAAGAACTTTCATGGTAATTGGCAAATGACCAGAGGATTTAATTATCATTCTGTGAGTTGCCTCCATGGGATGATAATGCTTATTCAAAGCAGGCTGTGCTTCATGAAGCCTGTGACTGTATAATAAAGTCATCTACAGGACTTAATCTATAAATTATTCTTGTTAGGTGATGAAAGTAGAGGCATTGTATATACACATATGAGATCTACTATACAGGAAGAAAAGTTAATGCAGGTTCTTAAAATGAGATCAGTAAATCATACTTTTAAAGCCTCATATGCAGCAGGTTGAAGTTATACTTAGCTGAGCTTCTGTTCTTTTCCTTTTTCATCTTTTACCCATGACAACTTTAAAAAAGATTGCCAGCTGGTATCCCATCTGGCTACAAGTGCAATTTTCTAAAGATGCTTTTATCTGTCCCCAGTGCCACCTTTATGGAAGAGATAACAGGACCTACTGAAATTTTACATAATTTGGGACCGTCCAAGAGCTCAGAAACAAATCAGAATGAAAGGACAGAATTCTACCATTCTAGCTATTAATAGCTCAGAAAATAAATAAATAAATAAATAAATTGTGTTGAAGAAAAATGACAACATCTGTTCTTGCCTTCCAGGTGTTTGAAACACAACATAGTTGCTGAGCTTCAGGGATTAAGAGAAGAAATTTTATTTGCCTGCTGCAGATATGGTGTCCTCAGGGACTCCAGTAACTGCATGGAAACACAGAGAAATGAGAGGAAATAAATAACTTTTACAGAAAGAAAAACAGGCAGACCATCTTTATCATTCAACTAAGAGATGATATGTGTAAGCCCCCCTCTTTTTTTTAAAAAAAAAAAAAAAAAAAAAAAAAAGTTATTAAGAAGGGTGATTTTTCAACCAAGTACCAAGTATTAGCCTTGTTTTAAGAGATGGACATCAGCATGATTTACAAGAAAAAGCCCATGGGTCTTTACTATATAGCTTCTTACATGTGGAAAGGCAGCTGGTGCTGGGAAGGGCACTATGGGACTCAAGGAATCTATCACTCCTTCCCAAAAGTTGCACAAACTGTGCGTTGATTCAGTGAACTGAATTTTATCACCTACTTTCCTCCTGATGACATGTGAGAGCAGCATCTGTTCAGTAAACACCACTTGTAAATAAGTTAACAGGCTCTGTACTGGACGTTTTTAGTTAAGAGTGAGCGAAATGCTTTAGGTGAGTCACAAAACCCCTTTTTGAAGTGGAAATGTTATTTTCACATCTACTTCAGCTCAGTGTGGAGGGAAGTTGGCATTCTAACCCCTTAAAAAACTATGAAAAATCTCAACCTGAAGCAAACAGATATAAATTTAACATAACCTGAATATGTCACATGATGGAAAGCCTTTAAGATCACAGCATGAACAGTAGCAGATTAACCACATGGACCATCAGCATAAGCAGTCAATGGCATTGGTACAGAAGTTTTGCATTTATATATTGCCTTAAGAGAGGTTATACTCCACAAAGTGATACACAATGAAAAGCTGTGTGCTTTCCCTTTGCAAAAAGGGCAATTGTTCTGAAATTAAATGGACAGGCTTAGGCTTGTTGCCACAGTAAATCTCTGAAATCCTTTCACCCCACTCCAAGGGTGGGATTGGGAGGTGCAGGATATGCTCAGGTTAGCCAAGACTTCCATTTCTTCCAGGGGACTGGGATTGCTTCAGCTGCAAGGATCTGAAGTGTGGATTTATGCAGCATGTTTTGAATAGCACTTGTATTAAGTAATATATATTACTGAAATTATAAATACATTCATAATTTTTTTCTAGTACGTCTGATGTACTTATACCATTTCTGTAGTGAAAAAATAAATCATACTTCAAGTTAAGTTTACATGAAATTTCTGTGTAGAAGGGGTTTGATGTTTCCCCACTGAAGTTGCAAGAAGCTGGCAGTGTCTGAGGACCCTGGCTAATCTTTTCTTTACCCTTTTTATAATGATGTCTGGCATTTCCAAAAGTTACATTGTATCTAGATAGGAGGCAATGGAGATTTGCCTATTTACATCATCTGTGAATTCATGCAGGTGTTGCTCTATGTACTCTTCAGGTAATCTGCATGTATATAAAGTAACATGCAGTCCCATTCTTTACGGTTTTAGGAAAAGAACAAGTGGCTTCAATAAAAAAAATCTCTTCTGTCCCTCCAAGAAAAGTTATGCGTAGTCAGCTAGCATTGTGCAGCAGAAACATTTTTAGAATAATGGATGAAGTGATACAGTGATCTGTAGATGAATTGAATTTTGCATTATAGCTTTCTTTATATTAAACATAGTATAAATAACCTGACTTACATAGTCACAGTTTCGATCATTATTATATTAACTTATTTATTTAAAAAACAAAGAATGCCTTAGGTTGCATGCCAGCTGTATCACAGCCACACAGGCTATCGTGCAAGAGATCAGTCATTTAAAATCAATGCATGACAAAGCGTAGGAAAAAATATTCCCACAAATGCAAACATTATGAGGGAAGTGCTTTATATGTTGTAAGCCACATAGTCAGCTGTGTTTTAACTGAGCCATTCTCTTCTCTCTCTATGTTTATAAATAGCATTATGGAGGGTGTGTTACATGCTCTAAACTACCTCAAAAACTTAATTTTAGTACTTCTCAATTCACATATTCATTTACATATGGTGAGAGAATATGTTAGTATTCAGATATGGAGGGTTCTAAAACCCGTATTGTCCAATGGAAATAATTATGATAAAAGCAAAGCAGCAGCAAAGCTGACTTTCAAAACCCTGGGTGACACAAGAAATCACTGAGCTCCACCAAGCACCAAAGCACAAACTTTTACGTCATTCACTTAACTTGTTCAGAAACTTCTGTAGTATAAAATATGAACTCATGCCTTGGTTTCTGAGGCAGGTCAATTTAGTTTTAGTTTAATACTGTTGGGGAGTTACCTTTCAGGCTGAACAGAATAGCCAGAAAAATATAGTGAGAATGAACAGCTAGACACAGTCCAATTAGTCAGTCGGGAGTAGATGTCAAAGGCATGTTTCAATTACTGCACAATTATTAACTGTAGCCATGTTAGCCTAAGATAAATACACTCAATCTAATACTAGACATGCTAATTTAAGCCTTTATTGAGGAGTGGCTCACTATAAAAAAATATTAGGCACAAAATACCCAGAGGAAGCAATCAGAATCTTCTGTGCCTGAGGAGCTCGTGGTGAAGCTTTTGGTGAAACCAGCACTGTTTTCACCTAAATTTCAACAGCCCCAAGGGGATTAGGGCAGGGATGAGCCTGAATCCAGCCAGTCCCATTGGCCAGAAGGACCTGGGGAGAAGTGGAAAAAGGGCTGTAGTCTATCTAGAAATTTCATTATACCAAGGTGACCATGTCTGAGGATGCTAGTTCAGGATGGGGTTGTGGGACCAACCAGCAGATTTTGGTGAATTTCAAGACAGCTGAGAACCAACACTTCCAACTGAGTCAACAGGACTGCAGAAGCTCAGCAGTTTTAGAGTCAGGCATGCTGTCTAACATGGTCTAAGTAGCTCCAGTGGGGGACAAATCTGGTACCACTCTCAGAGGGATGAAAGGGGCTGATTATCGCTAATCCTTCAACTTCCCACTGTATTATCTCCATATGTTTCAACAGAAGTCTGTATGAGGTTATTCTACTCAGGGTTTGCAGTGGACCTGAAAGAGCTGAATCACAGTCCTGGATTACTGAAATGTGATTCAGGACACATGAAAAGTTTTAGATTATTTCCTAGGAAAATTCAAGGTGACTAAACATGCAAAGAAATTTCAGCATCTGCTTTCACATGTAAATGGTCACATAATACCATATGCAAAAGTGGAACTAGAGGAATACTGAAAGCTGAAAACACAGGCCAACAAAATAGGATCCACTGAGAAAAAACACCATCCAACTCTTTTTCTAATTGCTTCTTTAAACTTATTTATTTCTTCTCTATTTGACGAAATTAAATAATCTTAGCAACAACAACCAACCATGTAATTATTTTTTGCAGTCCCCATGATTCTACCTTTTTTGCACATCTCTAAGAATTCCACTTCTGCTGCACTGGACTTGAACTCACAAGTCTGTAATTCTTGGTGTTTTCCAGGTCTAATTACCACAAAGAAGAATGGTTATTTGAGAAACAGAGAGTAATAGAAGATATATGTGAAACAAAATATTTGAAAGAGTTTCTTGGAGGAATAAGGTTGCCCTTGTATGTTATGCTGCTATTGTTTTCAAAATTATGTATAAAAACAACCAACCATCTAATGCACATAGCCATCTGTGGTAAACTAGTGTTTAAGGGACATTTGTGAGACTGAGACACACAAAATATTTTGAGCTCATTCAGCTGAAATATGTCACTTAGATCCTGTCTTCACATGAAGGTTTTGCTGGCACAATTTTATTGGTTAGGAAGACAGAAAAGAAATCCCTGCCCCATCAGCAAAGCTTAGCTGACTAACAACCTAAAAGCAGTGTAAACATTACAGCAAAACACAAACTTTTCTAGCATAACTTAGTTCTTTTGGGGATTCAGAATAAAGGGATATTATTTTGTCATTTTGATTTTCATCTCTCCAAGCAATGTTGTTGATATGTTTAATTGTTATATCCTTTCTCATTTATTGTTATGTGAAGGCACAACAGTGAACAATACTTAAAAACAAACAAACAAACAAACAAACAAAACACCTCATATGCTGCTAATGTAAATCTCATCTCCTTAATCTGAACAGTTATAATAATTTTAGTTGGCAGTCATGGTCTAGAAGAGATGGAACAATTAGTCTGTTTTACTGGGATAGATTTTTATAACCCCCATAAAATGAACTTGTTTAGCCTGAGGTTTTTAGCCATCCAGATAAGGAAGCCCAGCTGAGAAGTGGCAGATGATAAAACTTACACACAGCTTCTCCACTGGACTGTAAACTCAGCTTCAGTGGTGTTAGGAGGTGACAAAATGGCTCCTTTGGTCTAATTCACCTTTATTAAATGACAAAAAGTATATACACTGGCACTGAGTAAAAAATAAATGAATTAATTTCAAGAATGGAGGCATGTTCCTCTATAAGGACTCCACAGGGATAACAAGAAAAACTATTGGTACATGAGCAGCATTGATAGTTGACAAGATTGGCCTTTAAATGGGCTACGTGTCAATGTACCTTCTGTCACTACCTTCTCAACAATGAGCACAGCTGTACATCCTAAGGTTTATCAGGTTGTATTTGCATGTAATTCAGTTAATGTCACTATGGGCTGGAAAGTTAAAGTCAATAGACATTGATTCTGTCTTGCGTGGTCAATGATGCATCTCCACTTAGGAAAATATTTTTTTCATAACAAAAAAGGGTGAAATTGAATATTACAGATAGGTTCTAGATCATATCTCTTTGTATGGAGTGGTATGCTTTGTATTTGTGATGTAACATACCAAAAATCTGCTTCTGGATTCCATTTACTACTGAAAAGACAACCTAGCAGAGTGAAGCCTTTGCTCTTTATACAGTTTTTCTTCATGAATGTGATCTACTCAAACAAGAGAGCAAGACTACTGTCCAATTGTTATTACTGAGGTTCTTTTTTGTTTCAATGATGTCTATTTTAGTTCTAAAAAATATCTGTACACCACAACAACTAAGAAAATATAATAGGGCAGCACTAAAAAGAAGCAAGCCAGGCTTAACCCTGATGTAAAGGATGAATTAAGCACAATGACATCAAACAGGAACAGAAAGCTTTGAGGAGCTGTAGGTGATTATTGTCTGCTTAATTTATGAGAGTAAATGCTTGATGACAACAAAGAATAGAATAGATACTTTTCAATATGGAATAATTATGCAGAGTAAGACAAAAACATCTTCTGCCTACTCATCTTATTACTAAGAACGCACGTCTAGCCATAGAAAATATAAAATCTCTTTATGTTTTAAAAACTTTTTCTCTGTTACATCATAATGAAAATTTCAGCCCTGCCAATAAATCACTTCAACTTGCCTCTTTTGTTCAACATTGCGTTCTCTTGTTCCTCTCTTTATTATTAACTTTAACTCCATGGGGCATTACCATATTTAAAATCAAGGACTTACAACCTGTACTCCATCACCCACAGAGTTGACAAAGGTGCGATGAAAGCTGTGCATTGCTGATGTTGTGCCTTAGTGATTTTCCTCTGTATAGTTAAAGCTGTAACTAGTGATCGATGTGATCCAGCCTGACCTTTTTCTAACCTATCTTAGCAGCTACCCTCTTTGTATGGCCCCTCGAACTTGTCTTGATTTAAATCCATAATGTACAGCTAGAGGCTCTTTCCTCTTCCACAAAAGATTAAAGCATGAATCAGGGGAGCACGATCGATTTCTAGACATCTTGGATTTAAAGATAGGGCATATCTGTGATATTTCAAAACACAGCAGAACACAGAAAATTGCCAAGAATTTGAGATTATCATTATAGAGCCTGCTACATTCAGGAATTTTGAAAGAACCCACCACAAGAGCTGTTGCAAGAAGCAGATGCAACTGGATCACTGAGCAGACATATGTGCATCTTATTTTTTGGGGGGAGGAGTAAATAAATATCTATGTTTGAGACACAAACTGTCTCCTGAAACTCCCCAAAGGATCTTGTAGGTCCTGATCTAAGCTTTCTTAAAACTGTTATTGCAAAGTTCTAATGGCAGAAGGTACCACATCTTGACATCCTTGTGGCTATCGTGGGCTCCAAACTAAACATAGTATTTCATATGAGAAAATGAAAAGCATCACAAAAATTCTTTGCCTTGATCAAAAATTAAGATGATAGCTGCTTTACTTTTATTCTGGCAATGTTGTATTAAAAACATATTTCTATTTAGTGACATACTTATTTTCTTTTTCTCTTTTTTGGATTGTACTTAGCAAGGTTTCTGGGAGTATTTCAGGAAGTGAAGGAAAATTGATTTTTCCATTTATTCATATCATCTTTCAGTTTTCAATAATACATTCAGAACACTAAGTTAAATGTTTTGTTTGACCACACCAAATTCACACACTCTGATAAACTATTGCATAGAACTTACTCTTGTCTCAGCGTGCCTGAAACAGTATATGTAAAAATGTCCATAAAGGAGGGAAAAATCACAGCAAGAGAAAGAAAAAAAAAAAGGAGTAAGAGGCTTCTTTTTCATTGCCAACGTAGGCAGATTGATTTTCAGAATTATGCAAACCTCTAAGTTTTGCCTGGAGGAGATCCTGAAAGAGAATTTGAGGAAGGCTCATTCCAATTCCTTCTATTTGATCCACAAAGGAGAAATACTGCTGGCATTAGCTCAGTATGCCCTGGGATGCTATTGACCTGTCACCCTTGAAAGAGGAGAGAAGGGGAAAAGGCAAACCTTCTCCATGCATGGCTTCCAATGATATCCAGACACCCACTATTAGAAAACTAGACCTCCACCAAATAGGACCCAAATTCTGGTGTGAAGTTCTTAGCCATTTTACACCATTTCCAATGTCAATTTTAGTTTTGTTTGTTTGTTTGTTTGTTTTTTAATTTAAACTCTAGTTAAAGATCAGGATCATTTTGTTTGTTTGATAAACATAACAAAACCATCAATTTATATGCAAAGAGAAATTACCTTTCTTTACATAGCTCCAGTTTTCAGTACCAGCAGGACAGGCTTTTCATGGCAATGGGCCTTGTTTTACTTGCTTGGTATTCCAGCATTTCACTGTGTGACTCCAAGCAAGATAGAAAAGATGCTTTTCGCACTTTCATACCTTTATTGTGCTATAACTTGCCAGTAGGAAAGGAACAGAATCTGTGGCTGCAGGGACATCCTGTATTAATGATCCATTAATCCAAGATTTATCAGTTATGTGTCAGATGAAAAGAATTTTGAAAACATTTTAAGTAGCTTCTCTACTTACCTATACTGTGATGAACTTAAACCCACCATTTTCTGCAGTCTTCTAAAACCTAAGTAGTAGTAGAGTCTGCTCCACTTAAGGCAGAACAATCATTAAACTGTCAGGATTAGTGCTCCTTAAGAAAAACATTTTCCTGTAACTTTCTTCTCCCTGGCAGCATGGATCTTCACCATGTCACTGACTACAATTTGAGAACAATCCCTGAAATGTAGAGGAAAATGAATTGTTTAATATTCTTATTTCCTTTACATCTTGATTATAGAATTATTATGCTCTCCAGATTTGCCTTTTTCGCAACTGTAACATTGCCTATAGTCACATAATCCAGAGAGGAGACTAAGAAGAGATCCGTTACCGGTAGGACATTTATTTCACCTCTGACATCCCAGAGATTAGCCTCTGGACTGCAGATTCAGTGGTGTTTTACTAGATACAGATGCATAGCACTGCACACCTCTTCTTTTTGTAAAATAACAACAGTGGGAAGTCTACCTGAGAGAGAAAAATTTGAGAAGAAAAATTGTCTGACTCCTGTAAGACAGAAATTTTTTGCTCAAATCACAATATGGGACTTGGGAAGGGAGATGGATATATCTTGTCTTTTCTCTTTTTTACAATGAAAGATCAAGATATATCCGTATGTGATTTCTGACTATGAAAACAACCAATGAGAGAAAAACTTCAAGTGGTTATGTGTTTGATCTTCATTTTTTTTAAGCCTTTAAAAATCAAAGGGTTAGAAAGCATGGTCTCTTTGGGCTTTTCAATTCTCTATTTTTCATATTATTCCAAAAAAGGAGGAGATCTTTTTTTTTTTTTTTTTTTTTTTTTTTTTTTTTCAGAGAAAACAAATGTAAAACAGTAGAAGCAAAGGTCAAAATTGTATCCTGGGGTTCCCTATTTATTGCCTTGCAATTATTTCTAGACCAAACCTGTTCAGTTCAGCACTAAAAATATGGGTTTGCTACTACCTATCACTGAGAGCTTGACAAAGGTAAAGCCTGATATTTTCTGGGTCATACTTTCTAAAAAGAAGTTAAAATGGAAATATTTAAAACTCTCACTCAGTGAGAGTATCAGCCAGAACCCCAGTTGCCTTCTACTTCTACAGGACTGAGAAACCCCCCTAAAGAACAGCAATAGGGTATTAAAGACCCAAGTAAATAGGTCTGACTGTAAGTAGACAGAGGAAACAGATCAATTTCTCATGATGGTGAAATCTGTACAGTAGTTTTTTGACAAGAACCACACGCTGGGGCACATTCAACAGGTGTCTTTCCACCGGGTGTTTGTTCAAGCCTATAAAGGTGTAGATTAGCTTCAGCTGATGCAGGGATGTGATTTTTTATCTTTTTTGTATATCCTATAAACTTTTATATGTATATATATATATATGTAGTTATGGGGGCATGAGTACATAGTGTTTTTGTAGACATATATAATCTTATTCCATTCCTACTCCAGACTGTTAGCATTTTTTCCTTTAGAGGTACTCCCATACCGATTGCGGATACATGACCTCCAGCTTGCTTGGACCAGGGGGAGAGACTGGCTATGCAGGCTTGTAAAATATGATGCAAATACATGCTAGAACCTGCAGCTAGCATCCAGGAAAAGGTCTTTGACAAAACAAACACACTATGTAGTCCAAGACCTCTACAGGTCCAAGTTGTATTACTGCCATGACTTCAGACCACTCCTGTGATGGCTTTTATAGAGATACAATGACATTAGCTCGCACTGTAAGTGACTGGGGAATTTTGCTAAGGGTTGTAGCAGAGACAGATGATTCAAGTCAAACCTTTTCATAGCACTGGACCCACTTGGCACTGGGCTCCTTTAGGGCATTGCCATTTGTAGCTTGGGCTGTGCTCATGAGGACCAGGACGTACAGGAGCCCAAGGAGAATGGGCTGCCCTGTTTTCCTTCTATTCTTCCATCATGCCGGAGCTGCAGCAGAGGCTGCTCTGCCTCGCCATGCTCACTGCTCCTCACCAAAACACCTGGAAAGGTGTCCTCAGAAAAAGCAGAGCTGTGAAAGTAGCACTATCATATGCAGGACCGTAGGGCAGCTCCCAATTTCTGCAAGTTTTTAGCTCCACTCTGACAATCATGTTAGAACTGAGGGGTAAAATTGTAAAGAAATCTATAAGGAATGAGAAATTAAAAGACTTAATCTGGAAGAATTCTGTCTACTATTTCTGTTACTGAAACACTGGAGAGGCCAAAAGACAGATGCAAGAATAAGGTACCTCTGGAAAATTTGGAATAATTATAGAAGATAGGTCCTTTTAAACCCTCAGGGGTGACCTGTCACTACCTAGACCCTAATCTTAAGCAAAAAGGATAAACAAATGTGATATTGGAGGATTTTTTAAATTATTATTATTATTTTTAAGCATATCAAGCAAACATAATAAGACTGAAAGGCTGGAAGCTGAAGCTACACAAACTCAAAGGAAGAAAGGTGACAATGTGTGTTCAACAGCAGTCAAATCACTATGAAATTTCTCAGGCATGGTTTCCTCATTACTTTTTTTTTTTTCTTTAATGGATGTCTTACTACAATATATATTATTGTTTATTAATTCAGTCTGATCTGTACTATGTAGGAAGTCAGACTAGATGATCATAATATTCCCTTCTGGCCTTAATCTACGTATGATTATAAACTTGTTGATATATAGAGTTACTTATTCCTATGGAGATGATTGTCTCCTCCCCATTCAAGGTGATGATATTTTCAAGACAAAAGTGAAACTAGCCAAGGCAAAGTGTGCTTGATGAAAATGTGCTGCCAGTTTGACATCTGTGAGTCACAGATGTCTCTGTGAGGATATTAGCAAGTAAATCTTGAAGCTAAAATCTTAAAATGCAAAAGGTAAAAAGCCAGTGTGGTGTCACAGCTGGGTGCAGGTGTGCCATGCTGGGCTGTTCTGGTAGGGACAACAACCCTTTCTGGCCCTTCCCCTATCCCACCCTCCTCCATTAATACTGGGGAGCCAGTTTGCACACAACATTTACAGGGAGAATTGTGTGAACTCATGCTCATTTTCACAAACAAAATATGCCCAATCAACAGACACATTTATTTTTTTCCCTGCTTTGCAGATGCCAATGCACCAATTTTGTAGAAATGTTACAGGTGGGTTTTGCACTCCCACTGGGCCCCCACGTTAGAGACTCCCACAAAACAGAGGCTTGCAGGTGTTTCCCATATCTTTGTGGTTGTTTCTTTTGAAATGCATCTGTTGAAATGCATCTTGCCTACTGCTTAAAAAAAAAATATTGCTTGGCAATGCAGTGTGTTTGCCTTAGCTTTAACTGCCCACCCACACTGTACCAGGGCATGTTTTATGTTATTTATTTCGGTCATGGGTACAATGCAAGCCTTTGACCAGTGAGGCTTCCCTTCAGAGGGGGAGGCTCAGAGGGGAAAGGTGACCCAGAGATGTGGTAACATTTTTCACCTCCACTTCACTTTCCAGCAGGGCAGCCCTGTAATAGTTGGCACCGGCTGCATTACCACCTGCCGTCTCCTCAACATCCCAGCAGAAAACCGCACAAAACCCAGCTTGTCTTTAGGTAATTGCACTTGTAAAAGTAGAAGCAGGTCACTTAAGCATTACATATGGCATCTTATTAAGCACCTCGTGATACATAAAATTTAGACAAATGAGAGAAAATTTCCTAAAACACTTCTGTGGTCACAAACTCTATAGCTGACTTGAATCTGGTAAGCTTTCCTGTGCTATGAGTCCATAGTTCCCATAACCTTTTGGAAAACCTTTGATTTAATTCCATTTTTCTTCCTTAATGTCCTGTTGAGCCATCAAAATAAAACAAGTGATCAAAGGAGGACCTAAAAAAACAGATCCCAGATACAACCAGCCTAAAGTAGACAGAGGCTGAACATAATTTTTTTCTGAATTCTCAACATGAGTAAATAACTCAGACATGCAAAGTGGTCTGGGAGGGAAATGGAAGTCAGATGATTATACTCGACATTATAATCTACCTTGCTCTGTTAATTTTATTGTAGGAGCAGAATAAGTTTTTTTTTGTTGTTGTTGTTGCTTTCCCTTCAAGATATTATTTAGACACCACTGGAAGTTGTTTGGATGCTGCCTTCCAAGTTCAATGCTTTTATTTTTTAATACCGTCATACACTGGATAGGCCAGCACATGCCAAACTTTAGCCAGTTCCTTTAGAAGCAATGCCCAAAACCAGGCAGAACCTCACTAGCACCTAATTGCTTTTGGAAAATAAACATTTTACCTCATATTTCCAGTGTTCTGCCTAACAACATGGTAGGTCCTCTGCTTCTCATGAATGAAAAGAAATTAATGAGTACTTTATGAACCTACTCTGCCTGTCTTCAGGCAGCCATCTATGAATAGGTGGGACAAATTGCTACCTGGTGTCTACCTCTTTCCTTTGTCTAAGCTAGACTGTTACTTAGCTTGAAATAGATTGCTAACATTTAAACGGTTAATATCTGGTGAAATAAATTCTGTTTCTACTGTGTACCTTAAAAAATGGATAAAACTTTTGTTGATATTGAACAGCTCACAGAAATGAGCACAGGTGACTGTAGACATCTACCAGAATGCCCCTGACCTGAAAGAACAATTCTATAAAATTTCCATAGGACAGTAATCTATACATATTTTCCTCATTACCTGCTAAAAACAACAACAACAACAAACAAAACAAAACAAAACAAAACCCTCTATGTTTTTGGTACAATAGAGTCCTTGAATTGCACAGCTTTGTTGCCAAGCATTCTACAGGGCACATGCCTACTCTGTGCAAAATTTATATTTAATTAATTTCCAGTTAGGTTAATTCTAAGTAGCAGTGAGACCTAAGAATGATGACTTTTAATGTACAGTATGTTATGTAAAGGAGTCCTAAATTCTCAGTCTTTTATGATTTCTAGTATTGTAGTGGTAATAACAGAAGTTTAACAAGAGTTGCATATGCTAAATGGGTGTAGGTAGCTACCAGACTATCAGGGGCTTAGAACCTATGTGCCTATATTCCTGAAACCAGGTACTAACAAATATATTAATCACATTACATGTAAGAAAGGTAAATTTAAGTATTTTATTTTTTTTCTTTTCTTTAAATGTTAGGTATAATGAGTGTTTTAATGATAAAATGCCTAGTTCTACTTCCTTATTTAGAAGCATTTAGAAGCTTTTGAAAATGCACTTTTACCTACAAGGTGTAGGTCATCTGTATTTGAAATACCCACTGGATAAATTGCACATAACTTTGAAATAACTGCCAGATAAATAAATACAGCACTTTTTCCTTCCTTAAGAAAGTTGATCTGCATCATTGCTTACCAGAATTTGGATAGAAGGGGAGAAATAATGCATGACATAGAAATTTGGGCCACAGAACCACACACTTAACACTGACTAATCTATAAGCGCCCCACCTCACATCTGACTGGTGCCACAAGGCTGTACCCAATGTTATGCAGGGTGTAGTCAAGTGAATGAAAGGTAGCGTTCATAACCAAAGGCTCTTAACCTGATGGTGACCCACTCACTCCCCTTTTAAGAGGTTTCTTGTGGGGAGGAGAGACAAAAAACCAACACACACCAGAGCACTTGTTTGAGTAGTGTTCTGAGAGGCAGAGGGAATCTCATTAGCCTTGAAAGAGATTTTCCTGAACCTAAGAAAGGTTCCTTCATATTTTTCAGATTCATTGTACTTTTGTAGTTAAATTAGCCAGAATAGCTTTCAGATGCCTGTGCAGTCATTTGTGAACAATAGTGGTCATTCTGTCCTAAGATGCACTAAAAATGTGGAACAGCTCTTTCTAAAGTATGTAAGCAAAAGCAGTGCTCAAGTAGTCTAGATGAACACAGAAACACGTGGAACAATATAACCTAGGGGTTACCTCAGTCATCTTAAATACTTCAAAATCTCTTCTGGATGTTTGTAATTGGAAAAACAGCAGAAGACAAAGAAACTAAAGAGCTATCAGTGGGAAAACTAAACCAGGTAAAACCAAATCTAATAAGAGATTATGGAACGGGCTTTACTGAAAAGCCAGATTTAAACTCCACAGATCTCACCGATGGAACAACAAATGAAAGACATGAAAAAAAATAGTATGGGAAATATATAAGTTAAGGCTGTTTGAATACAAAGTGTAACCAGCTATCCAAAGGTAGTAGTGTCACTGAAAAGAACATTTTTACATGCATGTGCCCTTAGAGGAAATACTATTATTTCTGAATGAGTCACCCAAGACTTATTCCACAGAGTGAGCACATATCTTACAGAAACTCTTTCCAGTGAAATGCAATGAAAATAGAGCAAATGGATCGAAGAGCATCAGCTCGGGCCAGGGCAGCACCTTGGTTCACACAAGGCAGCCTCAGCACTGGGCTGCTGCCACCCAGAACCAGCTGCACCCTGCAGCCACATGCACAGGTCATTTTTGTCTAGAATTTACACTTTGACTGATGCGTGCTAGGAACAGAAGGTTTATATCAAGGGAATTGGGAGACAGAAAAAGAATGGATAAAAAATGTAAGAATATTAGGGACTTGTAGTACAGATTTGGAGATAAAAGAACACAGAAAGACAAGAAAACTCCTCAACATGTTAAAACATATCAGAAGATTATATATATACATATATATATATAAAGATACAAAGATATTGGATGGTTCAAGTCAGCACATTTGTTCAGACTTTGATAAGAAATATACCACTTAAGTAATTAGAAAGTGTACCACTTAGTGCCATTGAAATTGGTCCACCTGAAAATTCATGCCCAGTTTTGAGAAACTGTGGCTCTAATTTTTGACAAATACTGGCAGAAAGTAAAAAAAAAAAAAATCTGGGCTGATGTCTATAAATACTAGAGAGTAACATCACTGGGAGATCATCAGCTTGAAATAAAAAGATGCTGTGCAACCTCACCTGAGCCACTGCATTACTGCTGGGTGGGGCAACTCCTAATACAAGGGGTAATAAACTTAGCGATAGAGACTGCCTCACAAAGCTCATGGGGTACTTTGTCTTCCAGGAAGGAGGAGAAGGAATGTGCCTGTTTTTTACAGGATGGGATGTGTAAGCTGATCACTTGGCAGTCTCCTGTACAAGCAAGCAAGTGGCAAGGGGCAGGCTCTCTGGGACTGAGGAACCATGCAGAGTGCACAGAGTACAGGGAACAGCAAGATAGAAATGTGTTTCCTTTCGTTCTCTACTGAGGGAAGCTACAGCTAACCAAAAAAATAAACTCTTCAATGAAAAAAACATAAGTGAAATATTGTCAAAACTTTTTTTTTTTTTTTTTTTTTTTTTTTTTTTAAACTAGCTGGGACAGAAAAGAACTGGTTTGTAAAGAGGTAGTATAAAAACAAATAGAATTGTTTTCACAGGTAACATCACCCCCCCTTCCTTAGAGTTTTTAATTTGTTCTCACTGTAGCACTACTGTGTAGTCTCCCAACTGTCAGCCTTGAAAATCAAATAATAACTTACTCCACTGGTCTTTGAAAGCCCTTTAAAAAGAAGTGTATTCTAAACAAAGTTAAGTCCTCTCCAGAACAACATTACATTTATGTTGTGTGGCACCTAGAGCAATACTTTGTTTTTTTTCCCCCCGTTTCTGAGCTGTATGAACCTAATGGCTGGATCTGCAGATGCTCACCCTCCCACGAGTGCTGGCCTCTCCAGAAAATTATTGTTGCTGTCTTGTCTTCAGAAAAAGCCTTAGATATACAGGCTTATCTTAGTGATTTAAACACAGCTACCTAAGGATGTGATGGATTTCCTTTATATTCAGTCTCCAGTCAAGACTAGATGGATATCTAAGAGACATGTTATAGCTCAAACAGAGAGTGAGGTTCTTGATGCAGAAATTACAGGGTCAGATTCAAAGGCTGGTGTTATGTGGGAGGTCAGGCAAGGTGAGTTTGTACTTCAAACCAGTGCATCTACACCATAAATTTCAAAGCTGTCTGTAAAACTATGAAATGCACAAGGAATTTAATGCAAAGCATTTACTTTTCCTTTTGTTTGAGCTGTAACCCAAGGCTTTGCCTTCATTTTGAAAGGAAATTAATTTCCCTGCTCACTAGTTTTAGTGAAATAATTTAATGTAAATTCTCAGCTACCACTTACTTGATCATAGAAACTTTCTTAACCCCAAAGCTCTCTTGTTTCAACACTTTCCTTCAACAAGAATTCCACCTGAAACAAAAACAATTTCTCTCTCTAACCTTTCAACCCAGAACTCCCTGTTCAGCTTTAAATGCAACCCCAGGGAAGAGGATTTCCCTCTCCTTTTTCTTCATATTAGACAGTTACTCACCTGTTTTCATCTTGTCTTTCCTCAGCCCCTGATCCTCAAAGAAGCTGGTTCAAAGAACACTCACAGAGCATCACTGAACATGAGGAGGGTCTACCAGCAGGAAAGCTCTTTGAAGGGTAGGCCTAAACTTGGGAAATCTTCAAAGAAAAGATGGAATGGATGCACACTGCATTAACATTACGGAGCTTCTTCCTGTCCAGGATATCTTGATGCTATAATAACATGAAATTTTTAACTTGCTATATAGTGTTTACTACATGGCTGTGAGGGAGATGTTCTCCCTAACTGTCCAGGCTCACCTAGCCATCTCAATTCTCTGTAACACTGCCTCTCTTTCTGGAAAGAAGGGCAATAGAAAAGAAAATAGAGAGGGGCGAAAGAAAATGGGTCCACTTCATCTGACTAGACATATTGAAAGGTGATAACCAAAGGCTGAATGGACTTGGCTGTTACTGTCCCCACCTAGAGCCAAAGGCTGAATTTGGCTGTTACTTTCCTCATGTAGAACCAGTCTTTGCTCCGTAGCCAAGAGCGTCAGCTCAGGGGAAACACTGAGAGTTTCTTATTAGTACAGTACATTAGCTTTGTATGTCCTAAAGACTAATCTTCCAAAGATCAAGCAAGGAACCACATTTAACTTCTGTACACCTTTGAAGAAAGAGTAGACATACATCTGATTATAAGGTTATTTATGGAACTTACAGAAGCTTGAAAAGAGAAGGAAAAACAAACAAACAAACAAACAAAAAGAAAAACACTAAAAACCAACCAACCACTACTACCAACCTCACAAATCTCCACCTTTTAACAAAGAAAACTGAGGAAGTTCCAGGTTATCATGAAATGGAAGCAGCTGAAAAATAGTAAAAGAACTGATACTTGAGGTATCTAGAAAAGAGCTCATTCCAAAAACAGTGCTTGGTGCGTGGGGGAACTGGAAACTGAAGTTGTATAACTCTAAACAGAAATGGGATCATATTGGCTACCTGCAAAATATACAACTGTAACACAAATCTTGGGAAGTAAGAGCTGCAAGCTAGCAAGTCTCAGAGGAGGTAGAGGCAGCTGCAGCTGCCCAGATTTCTTAGCACTAGGCCTTTATGAGCTGAGCACTTTACTGAGCATGTTTTCTTTAATATTTATTTTCACAGAATCAGTCTGATCTCATGTTCCAGGAATGAAACCCTGGCATGGAAGTGGCATATCTGCTAGTTAATGTCAACATTTGATGTGCAGTGAGAGAGCAAACAGGATTTCATATTGTGGTAAAAGCTGAACTACTATTTGCTTTAATTCTATTTTCTTTGTGTCAGATACATTAAGAGTCTCATAAAAGAGCAAAAGAATTTCATTCTTACTTGAAAAAACAAAACAAAACAAAACAAAAAAAAAGGAAAAAAAAAAAAACTACTTCTACAAGTTCAAGCAAAATGTAATATCTAGGTTATAATGAATACCTTGAAACATCCTTTGCAGAAAATAAGACCCCAGTGATTTGTGTAGCACTCAGGTATTAGGGAGGGAAAGACCACATTTAACTGTGAATGAACTATGCTATAGCAGAAGAAAATTCCTCTCTGACTTAAAAATAGTCAAAGACAGTCTAAGCTATCATATAGAGCAGGTACAGCTCGCTGTCTAACTCTCACCTGTCACAGAAATTATGCCCAATTCATCCATGCGCTTTCTTGTCTTCCAATCTTCTGGACAAATGATCACAGGAGATAGTGTTTCAAATGGTGATGTCCCACGTCTGGGAAGAAATCAGCTATGGGACTCCCACTGCTGTAGGAAGCTGGTGCTCAGAACCCCAAGGACTTAGTCTTTGGTTCAAAAATACAATAATTAATGACAACCAGCACTGGCACAGCACTTCAAATCTTAGAGCAGAAACACCTGCAGTATATCCCACCCTGGCAGGGAAATGGAGCTGGTGACCTAACAGTCTTTTCCACCTCTAACTTCTGTTTTTTTTTTTTTTTTTTTTAATGAATCATCAGTCACACCTAAGTGTGATATCGCTATAAAATCCCAGTCATGTAAAAAAGCTGGCAGAAAGCTTTGGCCATGCAACTCTGTGATTTTATGCTTAGCTATGTCCTAAAGACTGAAAGGAGGAAGTAGACTTTTAAATATCAGTGTTGATAGTTGCTTTCAGATATTTTCAGACATAAAATCCAGTTACATAGACAGCTAAATCAGCTGCAGTTTGAGCTATATCACAGACTCAACTCCTCTCCCCTCCCACCCCCCAAAAAAACAAAACAAAACACAAACAAACAAAAACCACCATATAACCATCTAAACACCACCTGTGGTTTAGAGAGACCAATAGTTTTGATTTTCAAGAAGTTGTCAAGGACTTTTTTATAGAATTATAAAATCATGGCACCATTTATGTTGGAAAAGACCTTCCAGATCATCAAGTCCAACAGTCAACCTAACCTACCGAGTCCCATCACCAAACCACGTCCCTTAGAGCCACTTATGGTGCAGGAAGACCCTGGAGCAAGGCATGGTAGCTAAAAAAAAACACAGTGATCAGTGCTGGCTCTCTCTTTGTGACAATGGAAGTGATTGAATATGGAATATTGGTGACACCTACCTGACCACCATTACCCTAACGCTACAGCAGATCTCACTCTTCAGTGTATTTCTCTGCATAATATGCTGCAGTAGGAAAGTTTCTTTGTTTTCTTCTCCTCTAAAATCCTGTAATAGGAAAAGAAATTGCTGGAAGCAAGATCTTCAAATTATACACATCATCTTGCTGTGTAATCATCAAACAGATTTGGTTGTATATTGCACCACATCTCTGTTTTATCTGGAATTTGGAAGTGGTTATTAAGATTTAAATGATGCTAAGGAAAAGGGTCACTCAAAATGTATGGCTGAAAAGCAGAACTGCTGAAGCATCTGATGTATTTTAAACTAGATTTCAGTCCAGGTCTTGCTCTACTGTGTCCTCATGTTGGGAAAGTATATTCAGAGCTGACATGGCTTTCCCAGGTGTTTTCTACTGGGACACAGTGCAGAGTGTGCAGTTAATCATGAGTGCATTCAAGTGTCCTAAGGTCTTTGGGTGAAAGCTGTTAGAGACATTGAAAAAGTGTTTAATAATCACAGTCCCATGTCCTGAACACAGCCTGGTTTCATGAAAGTTCAAACAGCTTTGAAGAAGCTTAGGCCAAAACGTAAGCAGGCCAGAGCCAAGCTGCGATTTCAAATGGCAAGAGGGATGGCACAATGTCAACCCCCCTCCCAAGCACATCATGGCAAGTGTGTCCGAAAGACCACGTCCAGACGGGTCTTAGAAAGCACACAACTCCTTCTGCCCAGAGCAAGACTCAGTCAAACCACCACTAGGTAACCTCCATCCGAGGGAACTCAGCTCTCAGTTTTCATTTTGATTTCAGTGGATGGTGCATACTGCTCTTTCCGGTGCACAGCTATATCATAAGATGTATGCTGAGTATTGCTGCTAGTATAAACTATAGCAGGCACAAAGTTACTATGTTACTATGTTACAAAGTTTCTTAAAGCAATCATAAAAATATATATATATATTTTTATAACTAACTCACTTTTACACAATTTCAGTTGAAACTACATATTATGATGATTTCCATAAGAAATCCATGTTGGGTCTTTCAACTTACTGGCCATGCATTAGCAAGTCAACACATACTGTTCATCATTTTCAAATGCTTCCATTAAAACAAAGTAGATATATGAAGGAACATAGATTTTTCAGCAAAAATATGAGTCAAGGGTGAGAACAATGAAAGTTAGACATCCTTACATGTCTGAAGGCAGGTTTATCTGCAACTTCCATAGCAGCTAGAAAGAATATATATAAAATTCCCAGTTCTCCAGGAAGTAGAAATGGAGAGAAAATAACTATTATCCTATGCAAATCAACACATATTCAAGGAAGTATTTGCCCATAAGGCTGGCTTAGAGACGTGAATACAAGTATGACATT
>NC_048898.1:30677344-30723487 GCF_011077185.1 Oxyura jamaicensis | reverse complement strand
ATTTGCCCATAAGGCTGGCTTAGAGACGTGAATACAAGTATGACATTCCCATCATACATCACCCAGTGCTTTCTCCTCCTTTTAAATACTTAAATGCATGCACGTATCATTTGTGTGCACTATTTTATTTTTATTTTTATTTTGAGCCAAATCACATTGTAGGCCACCTGTACATATTTTTTGCATCACCTTAGTGCAACATACTCCGTAATACAAAACTTAACAATGCCATGGTGCTGTTATTTCTTTCTACCACAAGCCAATTAAGTATTAAGAGAAGTTAATCATTAGACGGCTAGTTGTACATTAAGACAGACTCCCTTCTTTGTCTTACAACATTATTAAATGCCTTCTTCTTTGAAATGCCACATAAAAGTGATAGATGCCCTTTCTTTAAAAGTCAGCCATCTAGTCAAGCTATGTTTTATATTAGTTCAGCCACAAAGAGCCCTCCTTGTTTCAACATGGAAGTGTAAAGTAGATCAGGTTGAGCAAGCTGGCTGCTGCGAGCACCGGGCTGCTCGTAGCTCAGATAAGGGGCCTGGGGCTGAGGAGCATCCCCTGCACAAGTCTGTGCCCCAAAATTATGGGGTGGAGACAGGGACACAACACAAAAACAAATTAGGTGTAGGGCAAAGATGCAAATGGTCAAATATATTTGTGATAGTGCGATGGAAAGCTATTGGCATATCCTAAGGATGCTGAGTGGATTTGAAGAGTAGTTTGGCATGGAAACTGCTTCTGAAAACAGCTTCAGAAATAGCAAGCTCTGCCTCTGAGCACTGAAAAGGGTGAGTGCCTGTGTGTACGTGTGCTTGCTTGCAGTTGGGGGAGTTTGTCTTCCTTGTTATAGTTTGTGTTCAGAAAGTCTTGGTGCTTTCAGAAATAAAAGCATTTCCTTCAAAATGCACACACGCACACAGTCCTACACAGCCGATGAACAGGCAGGCAAAATACAGGACTGTGCAACACAGCGAAACATTTCCCCTCCTGAACCACTAAAAATATTTCTCCCAAGAGCAATGCTACACTATATTTTTGCTTACCAGCCTTTATAAAGTAAAATTGGTGCTCAGGAGACTAATGCTTACTTTGTGTGCCCCTGTGGAACCACAAGGCATCAAGGCAGGGCTCAACTACTGTATAATCGATATTTACATGAAAAAAAAAAAAAAAAAAAAAAGCACCACCTTATTTAGGTTCTTGATTTATAATCCCTAGTTTTCATAAAAGTCAGTCATTCCCAGTGAAAGAATGCGACATAGATTTATAGGATCTACATTATGCCTTAAATCTTATCAGCATTTTTAAAACACTTTTATGAGTCATCCTAAGTAATGCTTTCCCTCTGTTTTCAAGACATCACTTGTAAAAAGCAGATCCAAATTTTTGCCTTAAAAAACAAGATTATTTTAGCCAACCATACTGGCATCCACTCTGTTGCAATACTAAACATTCTGTCAGCAATGTCCTTATAAGCCTTTATTTCCAAGGTTTTATAGGTTGAATTTTAACTGCACTTTGTACTAAAGTTTGTCTGATAAGATCTCAACCTGCATAAGCAGTGAATTTGTTTTCACCATCATAGTCAAAATAAAATGAATCTCTGGAGGCATCTGTAAGAAAGATGAAGGTAAAGGGCCTTGTTCTGTGCCCTCTCCCTATTCCTCATGCCAGGCTCCTCTTTTCTTTGAGAATTCTGCTTGAAATAAATTAAACTTAGGTTCAGTCCAGTTAAGAGCAGCACTATCTGATCCCAAGTACATTAATCACATGCATACATACATAAATACTGCTGGGCGTCTGTTTTTGCATTCATGCATGGACACAACAATGCCATACCAATTGTTAAGCAGCTCTCGGAAGAAACAGTTAGGTTTAGATGGAAATTCAAATATTTGTGAAGAAATGAATTGCCCTAACATGGCTTTATAGAGAAGCAATTCCTTAAACATTTTTTACGAACCCAAGCAGCAACCAGGCCATGCTAATACATTATTAGAAAGTACAAATATATATTCTATACTAATTTTTCAGTGGGACCACTACCAAGTGTACCTTGTAGGAGTTATATTTGCAGAAATGAGGTCCTTAGTTAATGGTGAGTTGCATAGCACTGAAATCTTTGTAAAATATCTAAACCTCTGTTACCAAAGTTGCCTAACTAACTGGTCAAAGCACAGTAGTTGCGTCTTTTGGAAGAGTTCTAAGAGAGTTGACTCCATCTGACAGAAAAAAACAGTGATGGAGACCAAACAAGTATTGCCAAAATCTTGTGATCAAAACCTAACTCTCTCCTCCTTTTCCTTTAGCTCTGTAGGGCTTGTGCAACCATTCAGCTTCAACAACAGAAGTGGATGATAACCCAGCACAGAACAGGCAAGAGCCTGGAGTGAACAACACAATCTTGGGAGAACTGGGAGCCATGGGGGCAAGAAAGACCAGTTTACCTACCTCTTGGCTGATGCAGTAGTCATGAGTCCATCACGGTAAAGGCAAGCATAAATTCTGAATGGCATTGTCCAAGCTATAGCACATGTGGTGTTATAATGACATATATTAAGATCTTTCAACAGTTTTCTTTGTGTCAGAGAATGAGGCAATTATTTTAGTTTTAACATGTAAACAATAATACAAATCTTTATCTACTATGCATGGAAAAGAGCACCAAAATATACAATTGCATTGTGATTCTTTACATTAAAAACACATCTTCCTCAAATAATTTATTAATCAATAGCTGTAGCCTAATGACTGGTAGGTACTAAGAAGTCTGTCATGTTTTGGATACATACATGTCATTCCTAAAGACAATTCTTGGTCAGCATCAACAAGCAAATAAGCTCAAAATGTCTACCTCCTATATTCCCACCAACAAATAGATACTTATATATGATCTATTAAGCTACATTCTAAAAAAAGAAAGAGAGAGAGAGAAGGAGAGAAAACAAACCCCAGGGACTTATCAACAGAGCTCAAATTACTTCCAGACATCCAGCATCAATAATATATACATACTTGTACAGGTACCAACATGAGATGTGATTATACAACATTCAGAGTTCTTGGCTTTGGTCAGCCAAGCAGTTAAACAGATGCTTAAATTGGAGTGTGTGAGGAGTCCTATTGAAACGTCAAATAACTGCATGCCAAACACTTAAGGCTCTATAGACTGCTACTCCAGAGCATGCTTTTGCTGCTCTTCAGCTATTTTCTGTGTTTGAAGTTAAAGCCTAGTTTGAGCAACTTTTCTGTCTTTTGCCATACTATTGCAGCATGGGAAGTGAAACAAATGGCAAAACTCTCCTCTGCTGCCCCTAGTACAGACCAGACAGTGAGGTCCATGACCTAGCCAAAGATCACAGCTGGTAGCTCATGTAAACCTCTGAAACCCTGATCAGTTGTTCTGCAATGGTGAAGGCAACCAAAGCCCTTAGGAAGGCTCCTTGATTCTAGACAGGAACTAGACTGCAAAAGCTCCATCTGGCACTACAAATCAGGGACTCTTTTCTCCTACCCTCCTTGATGGACTCCATTTAACAGGCAGCAGCAGAGCACGCCTGCTTTCATGCCCCACATGAAATACTGAAAAGCAAAACACCAGCAACAGTTCCCATCCTCTTAACAAGGGGCCAACCAACAGACAACCCTACTCACTTTACTTCACAGAAAGATATGTTGTTAGTTGCAATAGCTCCAGCAAAATAGGTTGGATAAATCCACTCCCAAAATAGTGTGGTCTAGTGACAAAGCACTGCCTCCAAAGATAAATTGTGGAGAGTCATGTCTCCTCACAGAAATGGAAGAGTATCAAAGTATCAGTAAATATTGGTGATCACATCTGTTTCATGATTTCAAATATCCAAAGTCAAGTGACGTAACATGCCAATAGAAAAGATGTTCTTCATAAGGTCAGTGGAGCAGGTTTCTCCAAGAGGCTGTGTGGTCTCCATCCTATGAGGTTTCCAAGACAATACCACATGAATCGTCATCACAGCTTACAAATAAACATTGTAATGGGATGCTTTAATTCCAAATACATCTTTTATAAAAGCCAAAAATGTTTTTCATCTTTCCTTCCTCTAGCTCAGGAGCATGACTTTTTTTTTTTTTTTTTTTTTTTAACAAAAGCTTTTAGTAGTTGAGATGTATAATCTATGTGGAGGAGTTTATGGCTGGACACAGTGTAATGTCTTGATGCCAGTTGAGACTCAGAAGGCAATGCCTTTTAAGCTGCACTGTATATTTTATACAGAGAGTAAAAATATTTAATGCAGACAGAAAATGGTAGTGTAAGAGACTGTGAGAAGCCAGCCACTTAATCTTCTGGCCTTGGACAATCCAGCTGTGCTGTTTCAAGTATATGTGTGTCTTTGCTTCTTTTAAAAAGCCATCTCTGGCATAGATTACAAAATCTGCCCTGGCAATTTTTACTTCAGAATGCCCAATGACAAAGATATCACATGCCATGTTGTATTGGCCCTGATATTTGAAATGTGTGTTTTCTGATTTTTTCTTCTTTGTCACGCTTGTGCATCAACTGACCTTGTACTAAATAGACATGTTTACATGTCCCTCACATGTAGAAACTTATTATCTGGCAACTAACGAGTTTTTCATTTAAGCATTGAATCTCTTGACCGCTAAGAGCCTAACTTTCATTTAGCAGGAGAGAATTAGCATTGACAAGTAGGGGCAAGTTATCAGCTACAGACACTAAAATGCATATTGCTTGTTGAAGCATGAGTTACTCTTGCTCTTGGATTGCATTAGCTCATACATTCCTCTCTTGAAAGCTTCCTTTTATTAAATATACACTGTGTATGCCTTAAAGCTATCACTCCCTTTTTGGCTTGATCCAATTTGGAGTGTGGATAAACCACTTCAGAGGAAACTTCTGGAGATGATGAGAATAGTATTGGCTAATGCCTTGTACTCCCTACCTTAATTTCATGTCCCAGTGCTGGCTTAAACTCTGTTGATCTCGTTACAGGATCACAAGCAGATGTTGCCTAGGTCTTTTCTGATATACTGAGTCAGCAAAGGTATAATAGTGTTTAAGCCTGAGTCTCCATCCTGGCTGCAGAGAGGCTATTGGAGAAAATATGGGAAGAGAGAGAGAGAGAGATCAGGGAAGTGATTTTAGATTAGGAATGTCAAGAAAAGAGGAACATCTCAACAATAATTAAGTTTGGAAAACCAAAAGGTTATCTGTGGAATTTTGCCCAAAAATGCAATGTGAAAACAAAAAGATTTGGGAGCTTGGTGGCCAGATTCTCACTCAGTCATCAGGTGTTCATAGGTACATGGCACCACTGGGCTGCTGACTTGCCTCTGGTGTCCTCATTTGACTGAGTCCCACCCTAAACACAATAATCTCAGTCATAAGATCTGCTTTTGTAATCAGATGCATTGTTATGAAGATTTCAGTCCAAACAATTAGCATCTTCTAGTGAAAAAGAAATATTTTATTCAGCTTTCATCTCCTGACCTGCTTGCTCCAGAAGAAGTCTAGTTACAATAGGGATGATTTCTTTATCCAGACCACAGGGTCAAACAAGCATCTGTCAACAGAAATGCAGGCTAGTGAACTGATCAGAAGTTATGAATACTTTTCTGTACACAATGTAAAAGGAAATAACTTGTATTCAGAAGATGATAAAGAAATACTCAGGGCTTTAGCAAATTGAAATGGAAGAACCACTTTCTCGTCAAAGAGACCAGAAGGCTCTCTACAAAGCTCTTAGTCTGCTGTGGACCAAAAGCAGTCTAAAGATGCAGAAAATTAGTAGATGAAATATAAAACGTAACACTGTAGATCAAACATCTGTGGATAGCAAGCATTGTTCCTCAGTATAGCAGCTGCTACAATAAATGGGAAACCCACATTGTGTTAAGAACATCCCTGACAGAAGAGATTACTTCTGTTTCCTCGTGTGACAAGGTAAAATTCTGGAGTGAAGGCTTTGTAAGCAGCAGTTCTTATAATTTCTTTCCTGCCATGCAATGAATTTTCATAACTTTAGACATCCAGAAATGAGATTACCAAATACCTCAGTAAAGACTAATTATTCTGTTTAAGCCTCTTAATTGTATGATACTGCTCCTGTACATCTGAATGGATTTATAAGGTAAAAAAAAAGCAGCAGGGATCTCCCCACTGCCTTGTTTTGTTTTGTTTTGTTTTTAATTGAGATTCCAATTTATTACCTTTTTAGAAAAATAAAAATTAAAATTGAGCCAGGCAACAGTGTCAGAATCAGGCCTTTCTGTAAGCAAGAAGAGCTTTCCGTGCTCTTTGTGTTCATCCAGCTATTTAAATTGCCCTAAGATGATCTCTATTGTTTATTTTTAGTGAAATTATCCTGTTTTTCAGGAAGTCAACCTTCCTTATGTCTGTTTGAAAGTCTTACCAACCTTCTCAGATCTGGCCAGCTCTGGAAAACTCGTCTCAGCAGCTCTGGGTGTTTTGGTAGCAAGAGCGCTTCTCTGCCACGAGCATATTGGGTGGTATATTTGGAGGCGGTTTACTTCGCTTACTTACCTTACTAATTTGTTAGAGAACTTAAATTTCTTCACACTGGGATGTTTTAAAAAGCACTTAGGTTATAGGATTTACCAGTAAGGAGAGACGACAGCTTCTGCATTCAAACAAAAAAACAAACACCAACCAACCAAAACAAAACGAATGAATAAACAAGCAAAAAAGCAAACAAAAACAGATCCATCAACAAACACTAATGATTCCATAATGTTTCCATTTCAGTTTGAATTCATGTTCTGGATTTCACTTGATAGCACAGGACAAAGCAAGTCCTTGCTGCACCATGCCAAAAACTTCATGCTCTTCGTTAAGCATTCTTTAAACAATATCTACAGGGAAACACATTCCTTATAGATATCAGTGACAACTATCACTGGAAGTTTATTTTATGCTGTACTGAACACGTGAATAGAAGGGGAGCAGTGAAGGCTGCTTGCTTCTGAGTCTTGTGCTAGGACAGCATGCAGAAATGGAGAGGAACACAGCACATGTGAATTTAGCTTCCATTCTAACCACTGATACCTATTAGAAAAATAACAAGTTAAACTATTATTTATGTCTAGAAATGCCACCAGAATGTGTGACTAAGGACATATGAAAGTGATCACTTTCTATCAACTAGCAGCATGGGAAATGTTTTGAATTTATTCCTGTTTCGGGTAGATAACATGCCTGATATTACAAAAGGCTTCTTGATGAAAGTTTTTACTGAAAGAAACTGCTGCTGGGAAACTCAGAAATGATTTTCAGAAACTGAAATACGATCACAATGAAAATCTCAGTTCAGCTTTCAGACAGACATCGGTAAAATGATGCTTTCCTGAAAGCACGCCTAAGGGGGAAGCAGATCAGCGACCCTTTTGGCCAAACTCAAATTCAACGCTTCAGCAGGGGTCTTCAAAAGAAACAGAATAGCTCAGTAACACAAAGGCAGCAGAAATGCTGAATTTCACTACACGCATTGTAGTAGAGCCCCCATACTTTGAAGAGAACTGTAGTGGACAACAATTAAACTGTGCAGCCAGGGGAAGAGAGCAGTGAAACCCTGGGATGTGTCTGTACCCCACCGTGCCCACACGACCTGTGGGCAGGAAGAAAGTCAGGTCAGCCTCATGAGTGGGGTCACCCCCACAGCACACCTCCAGCTCCAAGCTGCTTGGCCTGGCCTGGCCAGCCTCCAGCACCAGCAGCTCTCCTCCATCTCCAACACACAGAAATGCCCTCAGATCGGTGAATGGCAAGGAGCTGAGGCTTGACTGATTCATTCTGGAAATAGAGCTTATGCTTTCTTTTTTTTTTTTAGCAGCAGTTGTAATTTTACTTAAGGCTCCAAATCTGGATGGGGCATCTTTGGCATCTTTCTAAAAGATGACCTCCTGCTTAACCAGCAACTGTAGGGCAGATGCAGAATCACATCCCACCTTGGAAGACCACGACCTTAAGAATTTTTACATATCAAATATGAATTTCATTTTGATCCTTTCCCACTGTCCAGAGATGTCAGAAATCCATTTAATTGCATAGCCTGTCAAGACTCCCTGGGAATTATGTGTATTTTCTCACTCTCTCTCATACAAAATCCATCTCCGCTCTGAATAATTACTGCCAGAGCTGAATCAGAACCTGCCAAAGTTGCAGGAAAGAATCCAACCCTTTTCTACAAACATTCAAAGCAAATATGAATTTGCTTTGCTGTTTGTTTTCTCCCTCTCTCTCTTTTTTTTTTTTTTTTTTCTTTTCCACTATCCCCTTCACGTCATTCTCTTTGAATAACTTAGCATGAATGAATTTAGTGAGGGAGTGGTGCATAAGAAATCTTTGGGCAGATCCTCAGCTGGTGTACAATTGGCTGCAGTAAGGCTACACTCAGTTACATCCTGAAAATGCATCATAGTGAATGTGAAAAGCTGTCTTGTAGGTTATTCACCTCAATGTTCCCATCAGCTTTCTCAGCTTAATGATTTTAGTTATTGAGTCAGAGGATGGAACAATAGTATGGGATTGAGCCCAAGCAATTAACTCTTCACTCAATTTTATTACAGAACCCTGAACTGGAATCCCACAGAGGACTTGTAATAGTCATACTCAGAGAAAACAACAAAATTTTTAATAGTGAAAATTTGGAAAACAAAATTAAAGAGCAGCCCATGATTTGCACACAGATTTTTTTTTTTTTTTTTTTTTTTTTTTTTAAGAACACAAAACCAAAAGGCTGTTAATTGAGGCCTTTAATCCCAACAAGGTATTCATTCTGAGATAATTAGTGCCATGAAACCCTCTGCCACAGAGACATGGAGAAGAAAACCATCTTCAAAAGTTACGTATGTAAGCAGCACGGAACTTAAGGACAGAGCAGTCTGGGATGAAGCCCTACAGCCCTGACGAGAAGGAAAAGTTCTGGAGGGAACCGATCCTCTCAGTGTGAGTCATTCCTCTGTGAAAACATGTTATGATTTAAAAGACTCTACAACAGGAAAAGAATGGGGAAGATACGCCAGCAGAAAGCCTTACAAGTTTCTTATAAATAAGAAACCAGCACCACTGTAAGTCAGGTGGGGAAAAAAAAAAAAAAAAAAAAAGGCAACAAATGGGATCCTGAAAAACAGATCAGTCAACAGTCAGCAATACAAGTGATTAAAACTGAAATTATATCATTTCTAACTCATGGTCCATAAAGTACTATATTTAAAAAATAAATATATAAAAGAAAGAATAAAAGGAAGGTCTTCTGCTACTGGGATTCCTCTGTTCTTTCAAGCTACAGTAGTTTTTGAGCTGCACAACATTAAAACTGTCACTGTCCTTAGCTCCAGCCGTGCTTATTTTGGCACCTAACCAAGGATGATAGCAACTCTTGGAGCAATGCAACGTTCAGTCCCTGCCATATCCCTGCCTCATAAATATCAGTTTTGTTTTCTGTTAGTGGTGAAGTGGCATGTGTTTTTTAATATAAACTGAATTGGCCAATGTCTGAAATCATAGAATATTCTGAATTGGAAGGGGACCCATAAACACCACAGAGCCCAGCTCACGTCTAAATCACTTACTTTCTCTCAATGTACTGATTAAAAAGCTTTAGACTGGCAAATAATTACACATACAAAGTTCTCCAAAGTGGCAATACTGCCACAAGCCCCTGAAGAGGAGAACCCATTGCTGCCAACAGCAGTCCCAGGAAAACACACTTTCCTATGGATTATTTACTGTCAGTGAAGTTCAGATAAAGATCGCTTTGACATAAAATTTGTACTGAAAACTCTATATGACAGAGGGTTATGCTCAACATGAATTGTTTTTGTCAGTGTATTTTTGTTTTTTGATTGTTTTTTGAATGGTTGCATAGCTGGTCAAATATCTCTACAAAAAATGTAATTGTTGAAATTTTGAAATAAAACAGTAGGGCTTTTTTCAATTTTTTTCTGATCAAGTCAGTGACACATTTTGAAAGACAGATACATACTTATTATGCAAAGATGTAACCCTCCAAAAGTTACATTTGGCTGCCATGAAAATATGCCATGAAAATATTCTTACTCTTATAAGGCCAAAAATACATAGATATATAAAATAGTAGCAGATGTGCAGATGTCTTTTTTTTTTTTCTTCTTCTTCTTGATTTTTCTTTTTCCATATTGTCATTACTATTCTGAACATTATGCCAAGTTAGATGGGTGGGTCCTGGATTTGGTGCTGGTTTGTATGAACATAATGCAAAACATCCTACTGTCACATTGCATATTGTAAGAAAAAAATGGCATGTGTCCTACATGCACAGGCCCTTTCAGAAATCCACCTAAGGAGACGAGATTTCCAAGTACCTGCATTGCCCTGGACGTCCATCCTGACCTGGGGTGGAGAACCAGACAGAAGATGCTTTGAGGGAAAATCAGCTTCCTTGGCTCAGCAATGCAGAGGCTGAGCAAGCAAAATCAGTACAGGGGAGTATAAAGAAAGCAAAACCATTCCTAACTCTCTTCTCTTACTCCTGCTGGTGCTGCAGACCTGCCCCAATTCCTACCTGTGAGCTGTCCTGCTCACCACGGCTCTCCCAGAGCTTCAGCAGCCAGTCCATCCTTCGTGACGTGCTACAGTCCCATCTGGGGTCTGCACGTTTTATGCACAGTGCTCGGGTGTCCGTGCATCAGGCATCAGATACAGCGTTCAAACATGGTTTAATTAGTTTTGAGGATGTGTCAGTATTGTGGTTTTTAATTAGCCTCGCCTTCATGAACTGTCAGGCCTTCCCAGCAGCTGATGGCGAATGGTGAGATTTGGACTTAGCTGCAAATAAACCCGCTGAAAGACCTCTCTGGATGTTCTCACCTACAGAGAAAGAAGTAGCCAGAAATACATGTTTTAAATAGAAAATGAAATGGACTCTTTCAGAGAGGATATTCCCAAGTCGTACAAAGGTGAATGACAAAACCCCAAAATATGCAGGCCCACAAGCACAGATCATGGGAGCTGATGTAGCCCAGCCCTGTGCCCCAGCATAGTTGCTGGGATCACAGCTAAGGCTAGGAGAAGGAAAGTCATTTTTTAGACCTGTTGTAAGAGGAAAGCTAAGAAAAGACTGTGTCAGGGAACCCAGGAGAGTTTTTGGGCTGGAGCTCTCCTGACATCACCTGTGTTTGCATCATCTTTATACAAGCAATTTATTCTTCTGCTGGGGTGCAACTGCCATCAGTCTGAGCTGGCTTCAGACAAGATTCAGCACCGCTTACTGCTCAGAGCATCTAGTGCCTCCTCAAAGTCGTGGGCTAACAAGTGAAAAATGAGCACTGCTGCGAAGAGCTGAGGCAAAACAGCCCTCCAAACTGGGGGACAAGCTGGGTACCTCTCCTCTTCTCATCTCCTCTCCTCTCCACACCACACAAAGCAAGAGAAGCAGAGGGCAGCTGTCGCCCAAGTGATGCTCTCGCACACTGCCATCCTGTGGTCCTCACGCAGATACCAAGCAGGATCCCAGGGTGAATTAATTGTTGAGACGCGGCCAATTCAATAAGGACCACGAGCTCCTTTTATTTAATTGTTTCTTCAACCCCTGGCTTCGGGGTGTAAGTATTAGCAGCTCTGTGTTTTGAAGTAGAATTGCTTCAATAAGATAAATCATCTGTATTCAAAGAAAGCATTAGCCAATACTTCATGTTTGTCATAAGCCCTTCTTGTGTAAAGACCTTCCACAGAGTGTTTCTTCTGTTTTTTCTCTGGTAAGTTATGCTTTTTCCTGAGAAGCTGTGTGAGTGACATGCAAGGTACAAATTCCTTGGTCCATGCAAACTGCGTAACTCATGATCCTGCGATGTGAAAAGGACAAGGAAATGAAAGATCTCTGAAGCTGGAGGATGACACAAGCTCCTTGGAGATGCTGGCAAGGTAAAAGCAAGAGTACTTTCAACATCAGGCTCCTCACTGCCCCGGCTTTCCCATCACTTTTGTCCATGTTAGCTGAAGAACTAGCAAGTGAGTTGCTTTGCATTAGGAACAAGCCTCCCCATAAACACCATCCACTGAAAGCTCAATTGGGATTTCTTTCCAAAGAAAACCACGTCTTTTGTTGAGCTGGGCCTGGCGAGTCAGAACCACTATGGCCTCTCATCACTAGCAATAAACATTAGATGCTTCTACCAAAAGAAGCAATCTGTATGTGTTACCTTGCCAGCTGACAATTCAAGGATGGTTTCCTACTGAATTAAAACTGCTCTTGTTGAGCTATATAAATTTTAAAACTGTCACAGAGAACTTTTCCTGTTGTAAATTTTCAATTCTCCTTTCTTCTTCCTACACACATAAAATAAGCTACTGTGATCTGTGCTGCCTCGCAGGAGTGCTGCCAATAATTTACCATCGGTTACTGGCAAAAGCATCCTCTGATCCTCCAGATAAATGCAGAAACGGATTAATTTCATCACCTGAGCATTGGATACACTTGCTGTAATTTGTGTGCATCAGATCTGCTCTTGGTGTTTTCTAGAAAGCAAAATTTCCCCTTAATTGTAAATAATGAATAATTAAGAGACAGTCCTTTGACACAGAAATAGACTGAACTAGACTTGACTATGACAACAAATTTTAAATCAAACCCTACCCTGTCTGCATTAGATGCAAGGTAATGTTTAAAATCACACTTGTAATGCATTTTCCAGCATTTCTTACACATCGAATCAAAGCTGATTTCAAGCAAGGGGTGGCCTGATGCTTAGAATCAAGCCCAGCTCTCACGGCTCGCTGCCTTGTAAGAAAACAGGACACCCTCTTCCCTTTCCAAGCAGCCGGTTATACATTGCACCAAAATCTGATTGCTCCTGCTTGGCTATTTCCTTGGAGTTGCCTCAGTTAAGGACTAAACGCTTGTGGATGTTTTCTAGTGGGAAAATACAAAACAACCCTTACACAAAACAACCCTTGGGGTCGCGTTATTTCACAGGGCAAGTGACTGTCCCCCCCCTCGCAGGGCAGCAGAGCTCCATTCCCTGAGCTCTGCTGCCCTCTCCTGTGTGAGCTTGAAACTGGGAGGATTTTGGAAACTCCTGGGAGGATTTTAGTGAAATACCACATTTTGTGGCTTTCAGTGGTGACTTGCTTATGCCCCGAGGGGTGGGGAGAAGTATGAGGATTAGGGAAAACAAGGCAAAAGGGGAAAGGGATCCTATCAAGGGATCCTATCCAGATACCAACCTATATTGGAAGGCTCTGCGACGAGACATCCAGCAAGCCAATATAAAACTTAAAAGCATGTAAACTTAATCTATTTTGTCTATTCACACTGCCTCCTGGGTTTGAAAGCTGAAGACATACAAGAGATCATCACAAAGCACTGGGACTTCAGAGAAATACAAACATTTTTAAAAGTTCATAAAAAATGATAATGTGGTGGAGTGGGAAAGAGAAGAATACATTTGCAAGTCATTTTGTGGTGGGGAATTTGCCTGCAAAGCAGTCAGAAAGGATAAACAAATGATTTCAGTTGGGTTCAAAGAATGTTTCTTGGCTTTTTGATGAGATGGTTGTGGTGTAAAATAATAATACAAAACTTATATATTAGCCTAGCCCTACTGGGAGAAAAGGCTGCTACCAGAAAACACCACATCCAGGACTGGGCGATCACTGAAAAATTACCTTCCTGGTCTCTTTTGATATTAGCAAGGCTGCTTTTTCTTGCAGTGCATTAATCTGCCTTTCAGCTTGTTTTTAATCAAAAACAGGCATAACTTTGGAGAGTGGAAAAAGAAAGCAGATGCTGAGGTAAACCACAGAATAGAGCTGGAAGAAACAGTCATAAAGAAAAGTCTCTCTGGCTTGATAAGTATTTAAGAAATATTTTTCTGAAGGGAAGGGAGAAATAAAATACTCATTTTGTTCCAGTTTGGAAAAATTGTTATGTCTGCTTTCTCTTCCCAAACGCAGGACAAATGAGCTGTTTTGTACAGTATTTTGGTGCAGCTCCTATTCTGTTGTGTAACATGGGAAAACAACAACAACAACGATATAAAACAAGGCTGGTATTTTGCAAAACAGTCCCTAGAGACTGTGGAACAGAAACTTCAGTTTTGGAGTGTCAGGAATAATAATTAAAAAAAGAACTCAGAATGAAATTAATCCAGTGTGGAACAGGGATTAACGTTGTGCAAGCAACTGGAAGTCAAGACACAATACTTCAGTTACTGTAGATACCAGTTAAAATTGCAAATGCAAGAAATTACTGAAATAAGAATACAGTAAGGTAAAAAAGACTCAGATGCTTTCAGCTTCTTACCTTCTACTGATATCTAACTACTGATGTGACACATCACGATGTATATACCTGCAATGCAAATGATTTTGTTGGTATCTCCAAATACAGATGTTCTAAGTCAAATTTTGTAATTCAAAATAAAAAATAAACCCTTCAATGTATTTTTCTGTCCCCAGTGCTTTCAGTTTCAAGGCAACCCAAAGCCAGACTACCTTAACTCCAAACCTCATGTCTGTATTGCCACCTCTGTGCCTTAGCTCCTTGTGGTGTATGGTTAACCAGGGGACTGACACAGCAAAACATTACTTTAAAAACAAAATGAACAGAAAACGTTACCATCCAGCCAGCTCAACTTCTGTCATGACACAAGCATCAGTGCAAAGCGAGCAGGAGGATGCAGAGAGGGGTGCACGTGCAAGAGTGCCCCAAAACTCATCCAGGTCACCGGGGTCTCGCTTAGCCCCATGCTCGCAGCTCCTAGCTGGGAGGATGGGCACCGCAAATTCCTTTATACAAGCGAAAGATGTTAGATATAGCCAAAGTCATCCAAGATATGTCAGGTTATTTGTAGAATTAAGAGTAGAATGGCAAAGGCATTTGGAGCAATTATTGTCAATAATTGTCAAGGAAAAAGACCAGTTTATGCTATTTACATTCAAGAGGCCTGACTTAGCTACTTCAGTGGAAACTGCTGAGTAATGGCAGGGTGTTCCTGGCTTAGCTTAGATGTGGATACAGAGAGAAACTGTTCCTCAGCACGTGGTTCTGGCTTTGGGTTGAAACCTTTCCAACCAGGATCTGCCAAGCCTCACTCCAGGCCAGGCCCTGCCAGACAGAAGCCACGTGCTGGCAGCACAGCCTGCGGCTCAGCACCGTCTGCCTTCGGCCCCAAACCAGGGAGCAGAGTGACAGGTAGGCAGTAAGAGAAGTGTCACTGACCTCTTTAATTAGAAAAACCCTGTCTCTCTGGAGAGGGAAAAAACAAAACAAAACAAAACACATACACACACAACAAAACAAACAAACAAAAAAATCAGAAAACACCAAAATCAAATCAAATGAGTTGATGAGTTGGAGCTCCGCTGAGAACTGAAACTAGACCATAAGACCAAATTTTGACAGGTGACTAAGAACTATCTGAGCACAGCGAGGGGATTGAAGCCATGGTCTTAGAGGATGATACCTACATTAGCAATCCAGGTAGTTTTCCATAAAGCAAGACAATGCTATTGCTGATGTAATGGGAAATCTTCAACACAACTTTCTGACTTAGCTTGGCTGTAAAGACTAGATACTAGTCCTGCAAGTAGCTTAACATAAAACATCAGATTAATTTCCTAATTATTAGAGGCAGAAATTAAAAGGATAAAATGTGTCTAAAAAAGTGGCAGATGTAGAAACTTAGAGAAGGTAAAAACATGGGTACTTGACAATAATTATTACTTAGAATAGTAAATAAATATAAATATATATATATATAAATCTGTTTTATAATAACAAGTAGCCGTAAAGACAGACGCCATGCCACATATTTTGAGTCAAGATCTGTGACTGCATATTACAGACTACTGTAAAATTTCATTAAGGAACAATGCTGGAAAACATTTTCAAAGGATCAATGAAATACACTATTATTCATGTGTCTATGGTTGGATTCAAAAAGCAGGCCTCACAGCAACAAGAGATTGACTCAGCAGGGCCATAACTATGAGATCATAACATTTTATTATTATTATTATTATTTTTACAATTGAAACAAGCTGCCTGTAGCTTTATAAGTTACAGCAAGTGTCACAGGGATCAGACTAGTCTAATGTAACTCCATTAGCTCCTGCTACTGTAGGGTGGAAAGCAATGACCAAAACATTGCCTTTTTAAAGCACTTTCTGGCATCTCATTTGAACAATATGTACTACTATCACATTGAATAACCCCTCTGGAAAGCTGTCACTGAGATGGAGTTTGTCAGTGGGAAATGCAGCAAGTCATTCTTTGCCAAATACAGCAGTGGTAACAATGAAATGGAACAAAGCAGTTTCAACCTATGGATTCAATCCTCAGAATGAAAAATCATCAAGTTTGAAGTCACTCTGAAACGTGTTTTTGCCTTGACCACCTTCTGAGTTTGGAGTATCAACAGACAACACTGGCTTCAACCATAGCATCTGCTGCTCTGCAGACTTCAATTTCCCTTCCTCTGGTAGGCAAAGAGGAAGGCACTTACCTTCTATAATGGCATTTTAAATATGTTGAATACGTTGAGTCCCTTCTCTGAATAAACATACTTTTCCTCTTCTTCCATCACTGTTTCTTTTGGGGAAATGAACTCATGCTGACTGGCTATTTAAGTCAGTTTTTTAGTACTACAACCCCGGAGAGGCAAGAACACAGTTCCACTGAATCTCCTTATGATTAATCCTGTATTAAACCTTTGACTTTAAAGCAGTTTTATACCTGAAGCATATGCATAAGCAGGGTCTATTCGCTGATTTTATTTTGCTATTCTCCCATTTCTCCATTTTTGCTGGAGCCTTTTAAAGAATTCTTTTCGCCAGACACTAAGAAAAAAGACTTTCAAAGAAATACAAATTCAAAAATTATGTTCTCCTTCCTTCCCAATTTCTTAGTTTTTCCTCTTATAAGTTTATGCTGAGCTTTGCCATCTGTCACCACCTGCCTTTGCTGAACAAGGGGGAAGAGATTTTTCTTTCCGCAGCACCATCTCTGCCCGGTGAATTGCTGCCGTGATATTCTCTCTTTCAAATACAGCTCTGTGTGTGAAAAAAATTGCAAGATAAGGCCTAAGCACAACCAATGCAAGCTTAGTTATTTTTCTCCTGATTTTCCTGACTTCCTACAGGAATTTTAGGTATCAGTTTTCACCAGTCCTCATACAGTAGACCGATGAAGCAGTCAACATGCCTTGTTCAGGAAACTATGCTGTGTGCCAACACCTTCCAAACTCAGTTGTTTCTGTTTTAATTCTGCTTCGAATTGCTGCCTTCTAGCAAAACAGCTGAGGTAGTTAGAAAATAGCATGGCTGTGACTCATCTTCAGTGTTTAAGTAGAAACTGAATGACTTAGTGTCAAGAAGTCATGATTCAAAGATACTGTAGTGGGACAGGATCAACGTGACCAGAGAATATTATGACACTGTTCAGATCTATTGGTACAACTTTTTATTTTTCCCTTGAACTTATTGTATTGAACTTAATGAATTATCCTACTGAAATTATCCTAATGAAATATCCACATTAATATCAAAATTGTGCAGACTTCTTCAGAGAAAGTAATTTAAAAAACCAACAGCACTGTACTCTTTGCCAAAGTGTTATTTTATCACCCACCAGCAATTACGTATTCAGCTGAGCTTTTAGAATACAATTTAGGGAAGGTAGTGATCACCCAAACCAAACACTTTTCCTGTTAAAGAATCTGCGATCATCCTTGTTTTCTGTCTCTAGTGTCAACAGTTACAAACCAGAACCTCTTAGGAATATTTACCCAGACACTCACTGAACACATCATGATTCTGCATTAGGTTTCTTTGATATATAAGCCATTATCTGCCTGCAAGGTCTATAAATTGGCAGACTGATTTAAATTTTATTGAAAACAAATTATACAGTGCAATATTTTTTTCATTTTCCATAGATTCTTCCTAGTGAATCAAATTTATATACGCACGTTTGCATATATATATATATGATATACATATCTATTTTTTTTTTTTAAAAGCACCTCAGAAGCTGATCTGAGTTAGGCAATTTTAGATACTGTTAATCAATGTGATTCATTTGCATACACTGCCTGCATTGTGAGGCACACCGTGCTCCAAAGAAAACTTTAATTAGGGCTTGGTTGTACTGAACCTCATCTGCTATGCTATTTTTCTAGACTTTTTATTTACATATAGATCCAGTATATCCAGTATAAGACTGAAATGATTTCAATTTTTATAATTAAGTACTACCACAAAAGTCCCATCATAATATTTATCATAAAACGCAGACTGTAAGCACAAAAGCTGAATGTGAACACAGATCTAGAAAGGAAAAGACACTGCAGGACTGAGTGAGCTTCACATAGCAGATGTACACATTTCAGAATGCTTCACTGAGATGAAGACAACTTCTGCACCCCTCAGCCCCACAGCATCAATCACATGCAGGCTTTTTCACTGGTCATACAAGTCTAAAATGATTCATGTAATATATTGAAAGGGGCAACCATCACTAGTCATGCTCTAAGATGTTCTCCAGCTAGAAGTTCTCAGTCTAGACAACTCAAGATTTAGTTCAAAAAACTCCTCTTTATTATGGACAATAATCCTATCTTTCACAAATGAGTCTTAAAATAACTACCAAATAATCTGCTCAGGTAATCTAAAATCAAGCTTATTTCATGTAAGACTCATGTTCAAAGAGAGATGAGTAAACAATCACTTTCTATTTCAACTTGAAACTCAGTTCTTCTACTGTTTCTCCATTGCTAAGAATGATCAAACACAGATTGCAGCATTATGGCTGCATTACAGACCTCAGTGCTGACAGAAGCTTCAAAATGCAAAACCTAGAAAATACAGATTATGAATTTTAGCTGCTTCTTGAACTATCCAGTGGTTCAAGAAAAACTCCCAAAGGGATTTAAAGGAGTTAAAATCATAGTTATTGGAAACTTTTACCATTTGTACAACCCCAATTATATATCAGATGTTTATTTGCACTTTAAAAAAAACAACAACAACAACTTCTAAGCCAATGTGACAAAAGCATCCTAAGAGCTAAAAGGAAAGTTGCTTGAACTACAAAAGTGAAAGAAGAGCTCATTGGTATGGATCTCAGCATTGCTAAATGCATTTCATATTTTGCAAAGGGAATCTTGCATTGGCAGTCTGCAGGGTAGCATGAAAGACGAAAGGAAGTACTTTGCTTTCATCACTTATTTCCATGCTTTTCAAGATTTAAGAGCACAGACGATATCCTGCTTTAATTTAGCCCATACTAATATTTTGTTTACTAGTAAAGCTTGGCAATTAGGGCTACTGAAAGCCAACATCTCGTAAGTACTACTATGGAAAGTGAGACTAATACAAAGGTCGATCGCTTCCTCTACTAAAACTAGCCCTGAGCATTGTTCCAGTCCAGATGGCAAATAACAATTACACCACCAGCATCCAAGTGCAACAGGTGACATTTTTTGTATTAAATAAAGACACACAGAGATTTAAAAAGTTTCTTTATTATTATTTTTATTTTTTATTAATGTGTGACTACACTATTATCTAAATAAACTTTTCAACCAACCACTTCTACGCTGTATTTTCAATGTAAAGGTTTCAACAGGGAATACCACATAGTATTCTGCAACCTTCACACTTAAAAGCATATAGAAACATTCAGTATCAAAAGGCCTTTGCAATGTTTTTCTTTTAAAAATGTTAGATCAGATTCATAACTTTGAGCGCATATTAAAGATTTTTTTTTTCCAGAGTTCCACTGACAAGTGATTCTATGTGATTTGTCAAAGAACAAGTTTGAGTGTGCTTACATTAACTCTGCGATGACCTTGTCCCTCAGTACTGTTTCTGAAAACAAGATTAAGAATTGAGGAGCGTTGCAGTTTTCAATGTGAGTCAATATTTAGCCCACTGATAATGACAGTTAATTTGGATTAACTTTGTTGCTCACAAGTTAATACTTACGGCAAATGCCATTGTACACTTACTTTCTCAAGCTTAAGTAACTACAGAGGTGTCAGTAATAAGACACTGAACATCCTTTATAACGTATGTAAGATGTGGCAGGACCTACGTAAGATATATTATGGTTTAAACATTTCCTTTTGTGTTTAGAGCAATGAAACTCATATTTGTATATAAAAAAAATGTCATTCTTGAAATTCCTAACCAATTTCATCAGAAATGCTATTTTAGAATTGAATTAAAAGGTTTACAGAATTCAAGAATGAATGAAGCTGGTGCACCTCTAGGAAGGAGGGTAGAATACACATTTTACAAATATTTGAACATGAGAAGAACGAAATATGCTATTATTTTAGGTAGAAAAGCCTTAGAATTGCATTCAAAGGGGAAACCTTTTGCAGGATATGATTCTTTTCACTATCATGTACTAAACCAGTAGCTCCAACAACACCATTTAAAGACTAGAGCTTTTTTAGCCAAGACTAATTTTCACATGCCACAATCTTCAACTTACAAGTGCAATTTAACTTTAGCATACACTCTTCAGTTGAGGAATCAATAAATAGAAAAGATACATCTAACAAAGAACAACAACAAAGAAAAAAAAAAAGCATTTAAACATTACAATACTGTGGGAAGATGTTTTCTTTCTGCTGAAATACTGGCACAAAAATGAGGAAAGATGCTGTCGGTGGCATCCGTAAGTACTTGGACCATGAGATGTGTTTACCATAAAAAGTAATTTAAAATCCAATGATTCTGACTTCATCCAATACTTTTTCTGCCTGTTAATTCACAACACATTCAAACAACAAATACAACAGCAACTGTGGAGAGAGCATCGTCAGCCTCCTGAATAGGAGGAGCTCATCTTGCTCCTAGCAGGAGCTCATCTTGCTGCTTTTGAGGTAGGATTATTTTCCCATTCTTTGATGCCATTAACCAGTCAAGACAAGGCAGAACTTAGTCCCTAAAGTGTACAGGGAGCAAACACTTCAGAACAATAGAGAATATACCAGTCTTAATTGGAAAAAAAAAAAAAAAAAAAGACATTTATTTCATGAATTTCTGGAATGTGAGGAGCCTTTTGTAAATAAACTTGTTAAAAGATTTCATTCCAACCAGTTATGAAAATGACAACAGAATGAACTCATTTAAAACAACAGCAATTTTAAAGAGAAAAATTGATTTGAGAATCCATGACTTTCCAGTAAAGAACGGTGTGTTTTGTGATCTATATTTATTCTTTAAATATATTTATATTTTTACAGTACAGACTGAATTATTTATACATATAAATACAACAGCAGTGAAGAACTATAAAGATTTGATTTTTAGAAGAAAATGGAGTAGACTTTTACACAGGTATAGAACTCTTTCAGCATATTTTTAAGTTCGATTTGTACTATAGTTGAAAAAGTTGAAAATATTCTTGTATAGTTTTATCATAGCCTTCTTTTCCCCTCTCTTGAAAACGAAGACAATTTAAAAATAAACATAAAACAGTTCTTAATCTTGCCTCCACACAAATTTAACAACATTTGCTCAAATCACACACGTGAGCTATTACAGCGATTCCAGAGAAAATTCATTTTCACACTGTGGAGTATCAATGTGATAGACAACCCAGTTTGATAGGAAGTTTCCTCTTAACAGTGAACATAAAATTGTTACTCTTGTGTCACTTCCTCTTTAGGCTGTTTGAGCTCCATCAGTAAATCTTTACCAGCTTCTCCAGCTCTTGAGGCAAAGATAATGGCTCCTTGCTTGAAGCCCAAGAGCTTCAAGCTTCTGGCATAATCAGCATATACAGCATGAATCAGTTTATGTAAATGATGCATTAAGGAAAACACACGTGAAAAAATAAAATTCCTTTTTTTTTTTTAAAGCTTAGCCCTTAGCTCTCCTAAACTGAAAGTGCTGAACATTATTGATAATTGTGCTAATTCAGTATTTCTCATCAAAAATACAGACAAAAATGTTGCTTTGAATTTTACTACTGAATGTGTTAGTATTTATCAGACAATGCATGAAGTGCTAAAAACTGAAACAAATTTCAGATAAGCATAAGCATCATCGTAACACATCATAAATTGCAAAAGAAATTAAACTGTTAGCTCGTGGTCACTAATTAGATGCGTCTGGAGTTATCCAAATGACTTATTAGCTTTTTTAATTTACAAGTTGACATCAGTGATGACTCCATAAAACACAAATCAGGTATTATCTACATAAGTGTTATTATTTATTGGATATACCTAAATAAAAATGTTCAGAGTTCCAGAACACCAGGTTAGAAGTGCAAACTGTAACGAAGAATACCATAGATATCTTTTGAAATGCTTATTATATTTTCAGATCATCCTGAATCTTGACCTTTAATTTTACGTGTTTTCTCTGTTTCAGAACTGATTCCTTCATAAAAGACTTAAGTCAGTAAAACAGTATGTTGTCAATGAAGGCATTTTTTTTTTCCTGAGCTAGTCCTTAATGTAGTAAAAACAGTGGTTTGGTTAAAGTAACCATGTCTGATTTCTGCAAAGAACATTTTATCATCTGTTCTTTTCTCTCCTATATTTACTTTTTTCCTTTTTCCTTTTTGTTTGTTTTCTAGTGCCACTGGCCTCACAGAGCATCAAGAGGAAAAGGTGTTACAGATTTATGCAAGTGATTCCTTTTCACTTATTTCCTTACAATTCCTTCACACACACATCCTGGAAAACAAAAATAGGATCTCCTATTCCTGTGCAGGTTAGTTCATCTAACGTTAGTTCACACAAAATTGCCTGCAAGTACACAGATGCATAAACAGGATTTCAGAAAAAGGATATTTGTATCGTCATTAACTTCGAATGCCCCATACTTCAGACAAGCTTCAACAAATAAAGCCGCTCTATCAAAGTACCTCATACTGTAAAATGGAGGAAAAAGAAAATAGTAATTTGTTAGGACAGGAAAACAGAAAAATATTCCAGGACACTGCATCAAAGCACTTGCACACAGGCTTTCAAAAACTTTGCACGTAGCTCTGGAGTGGCAAATCTCTTCTGACTGAGGGCTGACCAGCACTTCTGAACAGTGCCAGGAATAATCAGTACCAGGGATTATCAGTAAAAATTTAGCTGCCCCTTTGCCACATATTCACAGTCCCCTCCCGGCCCCCCCATCACACACTATTCTCAGTTCCCAGTATTGTTTTACTTTGCTCTTTTCACTTTCATGCTTCATAGGCCTTAAGCAATCACTACATCGTGATACCTCTCAGTGCTTTTCTCATTTTCTCATGCTGCTACACTGCTCCTGGGCAGTACGTAGGAACAACCCACACTGTTCCCATATAGTGACTTGAGCTCCCCTTGCACTGGCACTGCCCTCTCACTAAGCATCTTGTACACCCCCTTCCTCCTTGCACTCAAGAAACTGACATTTGGTGTAAGATTTTTGAAAGATCAAGGCTCAACTCACTGAGAAATAATCACAGCTACTATAAATTGTTACTGCTTGGTCAAAAGGTGCCAGCAATCTTAAAGTCTGCAGTAAATTAAAATGCCAGTGTATTTCCTGAAATTGCAGCAGAAAGATCAGTTCAAGCCCACAGAAATGACACACTGCTGAGGTTAATTAAAGAAAAACACACTAAAATAGAAACAAATGTCAGAAATCAAACTGTAGACTCTCTCTTCCCCATGACTTTTGAGTCATAAATGCTCAAATAACAGTTTTAGACAAGACAAAATACAGGTTGTCTTGTTTCAGCGTTACCTGTGCAACATCTCTGCAACTTTTGTAAAGCATCCAAGTGACAAGAGGACAAGAATGGCTTTGGACTTCTGGTTGACTTGTGGAGAGCAAAGGTGATCTACCCAACGCTTTAACACATCAGCACACTCCTCTGAATTCAAACGAACCTTTAAGAGATAGGAAAGACAATTTTGAATCCTCAACTGCTAACTAAATAGAGCTTTGTTTCACTTTTTTTCATTCCTCTGGGCAGAAGGAAAATCATCTTAAATTACCGATTTTATTTTAAAAAGTATACTAATCTCTTGAGCAAATATAATTAAGAAAAAATATATAGATATAAAAAGTCCACTCAGGTCCTCTGACATTTAAATGTCATTAACATCATTTTTTACCACAAGACTTTACTAAAAGCTCAAGTATTAAGAAGTTAAGAATCTTTATCTACTGAAGACTAAAGGACAAAACATCTTTATTTTTCTTATGAATGGGAATCATTCATTTAAAAAATCTGAGAATTTTTTTTTTCCATACTTTCTGCAGGAGAAACAACAGGAACTTTTCTTAGACACAGGGAAAGATAATCCATAGTGACTCCTGTCCATTACGTAATTTAATGTAGACTATTAATGTTTAGTCTAGGTACTTTTACTTTAATAAGGTCAACATAGTAAAACAGAAGTTGGTGTAAACGTATATATTATGTGGTTGGTGTTAACTTAAAAATCAGGAATGGGCTTTTGCAGTTCACAATGAACTCTGTGCTGCTGTGACTATATGCAATTTTATAAATCCAAAAGTTAGTAAACTGTGTATTCCAAGCATTTTTAGGCCCCAATCCTGTCACAGAAGGCTGAAGAACCTGTGAACACTAGCTAAATGGATTGCCTTGTTATAGCTAATACATGGAATGAACTGCTGATATCATTTCAGATTGATTTAAGTTTGGAGAACTTAACACCCTCAGCATCCTTCATACCTACATATATTAAGCAGGTCGTTTGTGCTACACCACAGAAAGCTGAGCAATTACATACCTTTGCAAGCCATGCTGCACGATTCCATTCGCCATACGTTTGCAAGTAGCGACAAGCATCAGCAGCCTTATCTATTAGACACAGTAACTGTACACCCTCTGGAAAATAAAAAGAAGACAGTATAATAAGGGGAAAAAAGAGTTACTATTTAGTGTGAGCATATCACTCATCCCCAGGAAAAGGATCTCTATTATATTCCTTCTTAGCATAAGAAGATGTTGAAAAACTAAATTCTACCACCTGACTATCTATATAACATAGGTATTGGTTACCACATCTTTTTCTTGGGCTGCAGAGCTTAGAAGTACCTTGCAAAACACTCATTTACCTCTGTTCTAAATGCAAATGACAACCTGTTCACTGGATTTCTCGTCATAAAAAGATAATGATCTGTATGTATCATACTGATTTCATAAATAACCCTTTATTTTAATGTTGTCCATACTGTAATTTCTAACCATTTACTGTTAATTATCCACAGAATAGAAAGTATCTTTTTTGGTCAATCACCATATTATGAACATCTCTTACATCAAGCAAAATTAATCTGTAGTTGCAAGAAACAAGTTCTGGACTGGAAGGGACACTAAACCTGTATTTCAGCTTCAGTACTAAGACACTGAATTTAAATAATTCTTAGGCAAGCGTAAAATATGTAGTTTTACATGCTCAGCCTCTTCCCATGCAAACAAACAGTCGATAAGATAATTACTCCAGAAATACATTTGCCAATGAAAATTAATCAAAATAAGCTAGGGGTTCGAACTAGATGATCTTTGAGGTCCCTTCCAGTCCAAGCCATTCTGTGATTCAAATTGAGTTTCATAACCGAGTTAGCGCTCATTTTTGTGTTGAATGTTGTAGAAAGAACATACTACAACACATGCAACTTGCAAGATCTATTATGCAACAGGAAGTATTCCTCTCCCAGATGCATTGTTTGCTTTAATAATGATCAGAATTGCTAATATATAAGAAAACACAAAATTCAACACACATTTTACCTGAGAGCTTTCCATTAGCTATCATGTTGGTTGCTACCAATTTAATGGTGCTTTGAGATGGACCTGATGAGGTGACAGTGGTTACCAAGCAAGCTTTGAGTGAATCACAGTAGTAATGGGCGTTCTCTGAACTTGTTTCTAACAGTAGTTGTACTGCTCTGTCAGTCTGGAAAGAGAAAAAAACAACTGCTTTGACCATAACATATTCACTTTTAAACAGTCTTTTTACCCCTTTTAAGATATGGAACAAATAACAATGAAGGTTATTCAAAAACAGACTACAGATATATATACCAGGGTAGTCATGATTACAGTTCTATTTCAGTAAAGCATCCTCAGTGAGGACAGCATTTAAACATTCATTATGAATATAACGCTTAATCGCAGCCTAAAAATTCTACTATGGGCCAAAGAAAAGTTTAATTCAGAACATTTATTTCCTTGTTTACAGAATCTTTTGCAAAGTTATAAAATGAAGAGAAGCCCTTAAAATAATCTGAAGAAATATAATTGTAAAGATATAGAAACTGGCCAGGATCTCAAAGGCTGATTTAATACCATGTATTTTGGAACTACTCTAGAGTAGCTGCCTCTCCATAAACTGCTGAACCAGGGAGGTTTGTTACACCAGCTACAAACACCTGCCTCTGAATGGAATTAATATATTACATGAATCACTCTGCCTCTTCATTATTCATTACCTAACTTTTAGAGAGGTCAGTTTGGTCAATCAAACTGATGGCTTAGTTACAGAAATAATGAAAAGCCACATTAAATACATATTAAAATCCGGCACAACGATTTAATACAGCGGCATTTACACGTGATCTACAGATAGTACAGACTAAATATTTCTGCCACCTTTTACATGTTTGCTGACATGCTCAAATGTACAGTGGCATAGAAGTTGTTTAAGTTCAGCCTATTCATATCAGGCTCTTCCATTCAGTGAGCAGCTCAGACACATCCATTATTACTTAAAATGAGCGTACTAAGTGCAGACTAAATTATCCCAACCATATTGTTATTTAGTTACTTCTGGGCAATGCAAAATGCAATTTTCCTTTTCTAGTCACAAAGTGCAAGGAAAGATTCTTATTGGGTTCCCATGAAAATCATACAGTCTGAAGAAAGTACCACCAAACATTACAACACACCACATCATTACACTGCATCTGCAATGTAATGCATTAAGACAGTAAAAACTATGCACTGGGTGAAGATAACTATGAAACAACATACAAGTTAAAACAAACATAACTTTAGCTGAGCAGGGTAAGTATATATAACAGACAGAGAAGGACAAAAAAAATTAAATATTACCCACAAACCTGGCCCAAGAGAAGAAGTTGGTCAGCACACTTCCTGGTATGATCATATGTTGATCTCTTCACCTCCTGCAGATTTACCCTTTCAAGTTGGAATTTCTGTGTGAAGAAGAAAAAAAATAATATTAACAGAATATTATTAGATAATATTAATAAAAAGGTAATATTAACAGAAGAGAGAGAACTGAGCAATTAAAAAAAGAAGGAAGTATTTTAGAAGTTCCAAGAACTTCCTATTTTTAAATAATAGGGAATGATTTCATTCATAGGGAGTTGTATGTTTTATTATAAAGTTAAATATGTGTAAATAAAAGCTCTAAGATAATAAGAAAGCTACAATGCTGAGGTTTTGTCGTTCTGATCACATTCTTATTAAATTTTGTTTTCGGTTTGGTTTACTTTTAACTCCTTGAAATACCTGGAAGTAATGATTTTCACATAGGATGTCATAACAAATATCCAATGGATTAACCAACTGTTCTTGAAGGATAGGTGCATTTGTTGGTTTTGCAGGTTTTTCCTGGGATAAGCTGTGCAAATAGTGAGCAGCAATGGTCCAAAAATGCAATTCAGATTCATCCCCATACAGTCTGAGAAGATAGAAATTAGCATGAGAAACATGACTGTATTTTTCACATAAAAATTGTTATAAATTTAAATTATCTTTTTCGAAAGAATGCATTATTGTGGGCACAGGTATTTTTCATTATCAAAGGTACAAACTACAAGAAAAGATTATAGAATGACATTCAGCAAGCTAGGTAAATAAGAGGTTAGCCAAAACCATTTACAACAGTAAATAAATTCACCGAAAGTCTAGCTTATAGATATGTGGATTCTTTTTAATTATTATTTTACACTTAATCACTAATATCCTTTTAAAACTACAATAAAGTTACTAAGAATTGTTTGAAAAAACATCTCCAAATATAGAGACTAAAATTTGCTACAATTTATGCAGAAGAATGACACAGAAAAAATACATTTGAAATAAAAAAATAGACCCTCCCGTGTTTACAATATATTATATTCTATGTTGAGAAGTTCTGAATTATGCTTTGGGTCATTGTACAAGTATAACGTTAACTACATTACAGCATTTATGTAAGAAGTGCATTTATGAAAGAATGACAAAGACTGACTGAATATATATCTAACAAGCAAACAAAACACTGTCTCAGTAATGTAATATTTTCCATTTCAGTCCTGAAAAATACCCTAATATACATGTAACAAAGTACTTCAGCAATTGTACTGAGTTAATGCAGAATTAGTTGAAACCTTAAGTTTTAACAAATTCATATGCATTTATAGGATCAGGATTTTACTAAGAAACATTTCGTATATTTATCTGAGTATTTGCTACCTGGCAACTAGGAGACATCTTTGCAAAAGAGTAAAATCTGGATCAAGCAACAGTTTCTTTATGTCACTGCAAAAAGAGAGAGAAGTAAGTAATATGTAAAATGCTGTGCAAGACTGTGTATTTTTTTTTTCCCTTTGTTACATAATATATGCTATGTGTTTAAAAAAAACAACTTGTGTGAACTGAAAAAACTCAACATGTCTGAAATCTCAAGGAGCAAGTCACTCTACCTGTTTAAATACCAACAATGAGTCTGTCAGGAACACCTTACTCTTGCAATAATGGAAACAAGCACAAGGGTGTATACAAAGCTGTAACTTAATCTTCACTGATTCTACTAATTACAAAATTAATTACAAATAATTATGTAATTATGCAGTGCATTAATTTTGGTTTTCTATATATTTTTCAGATTGGCTAAAAATACGTTTTTTTTTTCCATCCTACTAAATGAAAGAGAAAAAGGAAAATGGAAAAGCTTCAAATACAATTTTCATAGCTTAAATGGAATGCCAAAATCTGTTTTCTACGGAAGAAGAGCAATGAACATGAACATTATTCAGGAAGTATATCCTCAATAAAAGATTTTTTAGAAGTGATTGTCTTTTCTTTCTCTGAGTGTTGGTATCTCAACAAACCTTGAAGTACTTAAGTAGCAGTGTCCTTTTTTTGCCTTATCTGAATTCACTACCTTACTAAAATGTTAATAGGGAAGCTCTTACTTTGACAATGAATTCAGCTGCTCTTGAATGAGATTTTTGACATTTTCATTCTCTGGATAATCTCTGAATTTAAAAAAAAAAAAAAAAAAGAAAAAAAAAAAAAGAGAGATTCTTGTATTACCAAGCTCACAGTATTATCTGTAAAGGAAGGGCATTACTGTTAGTCAGAAAAATACAAGAGCATATATGAAAACAATCCATCATATTTTTCAGAAAAGACTTTTTGCAGGATTTTTGTCTAGTTACTAGATCCGTTATAGTAATTGAAGACTGTCTACTGTCTTTCAACATCACTCGGTGCAACCAATCTTTCTTTTCCCCATTTTCTTTTATTAATTACCCTTGATGCTAATGAATATGCCAACATCAAGCCCACTATTAAATCACCTTCTCTTATACTAATACTGAAGGATTACAACTAATACTGAAGGCTTAGCAGTTACATTCTTGTATTGTAACTGTCCTTTACACCTTAAACTTCTTATTCCTGTTTTTGATTCCTCCTTTACAGACTTATCTTCAACCCTGTTCTTCTGCCTTATTCTACAAAGTATGTTATCTTAGCACCTGCAACTGGTTAGCCCTTCTAGCAGTAATCTCATCCTCACATCCTCACAATTTCCACATATCCTTTTCTGAAGATTTGTAAGAATTTGACTCCTCCTCCTCCTTTTTGTTCGTTTTTGTTTGTCCCATGACCTACCATTCTCTTATGGTCAATAACTTGTTTGCTATACAATTCATATTTATTTGCATCAAGTAAGTGAATATTTGATTTGAGCTTTTATGTTTATTACCTATGCTGAGTGCAATTCTTACATACTGCTAGTGTTGTTTGGCGGAATCTTTTGAGCATATTCATATGCAATTATTGCAGCTACAAATTTTGTATGGGTCACTGATCACCAACAGTAAACAAATGCAATAAAGGATACAGAAAGGTGCTTCCACTATGATGTGAAACATGGCTCACCATAAATAACAACATACCTTTTACAGTACACATCAGATAAGAAACTTTCAGTTAGACTTTGGGAACCAACTCTAACTATTCTTAAATTCTTGAAAGAGAACACACGGTTCTCTGAAGTAATATAACCTGTAAATAACAATGGAAGATTGGCAATACCATAAAGCAGACATCAAAGGCTACTGAAAGTTGAAAGAAACACAACAGGTGACCTTAAATCCTTTTCTATTTATTACTTTTAAAGTGAAGCTATTATCTTTCTGACTGTCCCAAAGAGTGCGGAAGGTTGCCCAAGAGTTATCTGCACAAGACGGATAAAGGAGTAGGAGTAGAATTCAAAAAAACCATCTCCTTACATGTTCATAACATCTAGAGAATATTTCTCATTCCACGGTTGATGCAACAAGAATGCTTTCAAAGCTAATGAAGCCCTTGGAACAAGCAGATAGGGACACCACGCAGGTTCTGAAACAAAAGGAAAAGATTCATTGTTGAGTGGCTAACATGCAGTAATACTTAGTTCAGTAACCATAAAATGTACTACCTTGTTTGTAAGTACCAGAAGAAAACCGTAAGTCACACAGTCATATCCACAATATGGGTTACCAGAGATAAAAGCTTATTGTTACACTCAAGCAACAACATTTCATAGAAGGTACAGGGTTTTCAACTATGCTCAAATGAGCATTTCAGAATTCCATATCGAATTTAGTCACAGACTTGTGGAATGCAATATACTGGCATTAAGTACAGCTCTACATGATAATTACTGCTACTACAAAGGCATGTTTGAAAATACATACAGCTATACCAAAATATACCACAATGTGGCTCTTACTTTTACTTTGCAATTGTAGCTTCTGCAATATACCACGAGGGTTAATACTCATCACCCCAAAGGGATGTTGTGAACTTAAATACCTGTTTATATTTGCAAAGAGACAGGATGAAAATTAGAGTACTATCTGTGTCATACAAATTGAAAAGTCAGTAATTCTCTACTCAATACGAGGTTTAGATGATCCATAGAACATGCTACCCAGTGACTCAGGAGTAAAACACATACAAAGCAGTTACATTATTAAATAAGTATTCAGCAATTCCCTGTACTCCATACGCACTGAACGATGTAGGAATCTGGCAGATGTGATTTTGTAATTAAAAGATATAGCAGTACAGAGGCAGAAGGACACCTAAATCACAGGCAACCTTAATCCTGGCGTACCGTTATTTCAGTGTGCTTGGTTTTAGAACATTAAATTTTTATAGTTCAACATTACAGAACATTTATTTGATAAAAAAGGCTGTGATAAATTCTGTTTTTCTACAAACACCCCACACCATAGCTCTCCACATCACAATCTTGTTGTTATGTGCATCGTAGCCAGAACCTACATGCTTTAAGAAGATTAATGAGGCATGGCAGGACTGACCAAAATGCTCACAACAAAAGCAGTTATTTAGAACACCAGAAAAAAGGAAAGTACTCCACATTCCTCAGTAGTACAATAATGAGGCAATTTAATTGTTTCCTGGCAATACCTGATTAGACAAGCTCTAGGGAACCTGTACAGATGGCCTGGGCTGAAAGTAAAACAGTAAAAGCAAAGGTGTTTAACAAAAGCCCTCAAAATCTATCACGGTTTTCTCTAAAGAAAGGGAACCTCTTAAGTACTCTAAGACTACTGTGTTAAAACCCCAGCCTTAGGGTCTGGGATCAAGCTCAAGGACATACAGACCATATTGGGTACTTCACTGTAAGAATCAGAAAAAAGTAAGATTATTTTGGTGTAGCTGCCTTGGAAAGAATGGGACTTGGGTAACAATACCAAAGTCTTATTTATCCATCAATATTGTTTCATCTTCATCAGTTTGGTGATGTTTCTTGGTGAAACTGACTGTTGTAATTCAATCTCATTTTCCTCTGAGGATGATCCTGTGCAAGTATTCTTCCATCACTCCTTCCAGAGCAGACAGGACTTATTTTGACATGAGTTTTCAAGAGGTCAGGTGCACAGGTCACTCTCCTTTGATAACCAACATCAAAGAAATGGAACAAACTGTAGCCCAGAAACACCTCTCCCTCTTATCTGGGTGGCCAAAAGGTTAGTGGTAGGTCCAAAACTGAGCATTCAGCTGTACTTAAGCAGCTATCATCACTACTAAAAGAATAAACTTGCAACCATTAAAATACATCTCTACTTCAACTAACAAATGGAAGTCAGTTATTCCAATCCTAAGGGCCTAAAAATGTACAATGCTACACTGTATTGTGGTTTAAAAAAAATCCCACTTGAGTAAGAATTATTGCAATTGATATGTGAGAACCGATAAATATGAGCGAACTACAAATACATTGATATTTCAGCAGAACAGTACAGTGCACTATTATTTATACTGGGAGATAACCTACTCTGATAAATCTCATTTTAAAAATCAGAATTTCTTTGTTTTTCTCCTATCAATTGGAAAACACTTTTTGGTATATGAAACTGAAAAACTTCTATCTGTATTAGACAGATGCCAGCAGGCTGTTTCAAGTCTTGCAATATATTAACTTCTGAGGGTTTTGTAAGAAGATATTGCTAAATGCCTAAAAGCTACAGCTAGATTATAGAGAAGTGATTTTTGATGTCCAAGAAACAACATGACAAATTACTTGTTTGACAGCTGAAATAAAAATATTTTATTTTAATCAAAGTAACGGAAGTGGCTGTCAGCTTGCAAAACAACATTGAAACTTGTTTTCAAGCTCTCAGCTGAAGAAAATTAATAAGTAGTAGAAGAAAGCAGTGTATCTTTGGAATGTTATTTATGTAAAGATTCTGTGCAAATATATTCAAGCATGAATGCAAGTCTGTGTTATTACTGCCAGTGTGGTTTGTCACAAGTAAAGCAAAGAATGTCAATTGACAGAATTTTCAGTCCAGCAAGGTTTCTTAGTTACTGGGTTGTTACTTACCAGCAGCAGATTACCAGAAAGAAACTGTAATTTATTAAATCATAGCAAGGACTTGGTTTTAATTTTAATTTGGAGTTTCCCAGATCAAAACAGAATTGTGCATGCATGGAAATCATCTTTAAGGTAGTATCATTTAGGTACACAAAGAACTGTGTAGTTAAGCCAATCATTTATCTGGTTTAATTTGTTTTTTTTTTTTTTTTTCAGGAAAGTTGACACTACTTTGAATAAAAATATTTAACAAGTATAATAGCAACGTGGACAAAGCATTACTCATTTTGAACAGCAACTCACTGCACAACTATTTCAACTGATTCCTGATTTAAAAATAGTATTCTTTAACTCATATTTTTCTGCATTTACTATTTATCTACATAGGTTGCCTGTCCCTTAAGACTGCCAATGTTAAAAAAAAAAAAAAAAAGTACCTTAAGTATTTAAATTCTCTACTTAATTCCCTGCTTAAACATATGACAAAAAAAGTCAAACAGCATTAATATTTCAGAAGTCAGTAGGAAAATCTACTATGAGAAGGCAATGAATCAGTCTACAAACTTCCTTTCATATCTGGAAATATCAGAAGAGAGTTTTGACATATAAAGTATTTCAAAATAATGTAACCTATTTCAGTGATGCTTTTTAGATATTATTCTTTTAATTTAAATTCCAAGTAAGATTTTAAAAATATAGTTTACTCAGGAGATTAAGATTGTACTGAAAAAACACCTACAAGTCCTAAGCCTATAAAATTTAGCTGCAACTGTGAAAAACTCTATAGGGATACCTAATTGTCTGCATTCAACAATTCTATTTGCTATTAAAATTGCTTAACATTTTTATCGTCCACTTTCAAAATGAATTATCTAGCAGTCAACAGCAAAAAAGAAATCAACATACCTATTAAGTCTTGTTCATCCATTCTGAAACATGATGGTTTCATGGACATCTCTAGAACTCTAATGCACCCATCATCCGATGCCAAAATCACTTTGTCTGAAGTGCACCAGTCTACATCCAGGATTCGGTAATTGACGTTTCTTCCACTTCTTAAACTGCTCACCATTTGTACCTTGAAAAGTTGAGATATGTTTCATTTTTAGTAGGCTCTCCATCATGCAGTGTAAAACTCTGTCACATGCCCATGAGGCATACCACAAAATTTGCAATAAAAGGTGATGTTAGTCATAAATCATTTTAATGATGGTCTCCTCTGGAGAGTAGGAAATTTAAAAACCTTGAAGTATGGCACTTGGTTGTCCTGAACCAGTACTTTCTTCCAATCGAGAGCTAACAAAAAATTCTTCTGAGCACAGCTGCATAACGGTCTTTTGTCATCTTTTCTGAAATAAGATTTCCTTGGCAAATTGGTGGAAATGTACATTCCCTTGTTAAATCCAAACCCTTAATCTAACAAAGACATCATGGCAGAAGCAACATCTCATCAATTAATGCGTGCTCTTCATAAACTTTCTTGATAAATATTGACTTTGCCTAGAAATATATTTAGACATAATATTAACCTAGCGCTAGGGAATATGATGATTAATTGTTCACAAGCTCAGAGATAAACAAAACCTGAATTATATTTTAACCAGTAGTTAAGAGATTTTGTAACCCTTCTGTAATGTCACAGAACATTACTATTTTTAATGTAAAGAAATATAAAGAAATATTAAGAAAGCCTCCACTGCAATCAGCATTTCGCTGTTTCCCTTCATTTGTTCTAGGGTAAAACATGGAGCTAAGAAAGATGTAATGTACAACAACTATAGAGCATGATTACTCTTCATTAGCACTGAGGGAATTGAGAGAAAAATGTGGAAATAATGGTTAACTGGTTGTTGGCAAAAGAGAAGTTTTAAGGAGAGGATTATAAGGATAATGGGCCTGAAACTATTATTTTTACAGATATTTAGGAAGATTTTCACCTGAAATCACTAATCCATTTCAAATGCTTCCATGTAGGAAACTCCTTCTCTCGTCCCAGGAAGAGATGAGGAAAACCTACTGGAAGAATGTCCAATGGCATCGAGACTCTTCAAATGGTCTTGAAGGAGACACTCACGGGTTAATTAATATTCTGCTCCTATTACACAATTCACAGTTGTTGGTCGTATCTGCTGTCCGACTATAATCATCAGTGGAGATTTTCCTATTGCTCAAATTTAGTGTCTGAGTTAGGAACTAGTGCTCACTATGAAGTGAGTAGAAAAAAAAAATCTTGTTTTGTAACCTAAACTTACTCCAGGGGGCTAAGTTAAAATAAGTATATTTATCTTTCCTTCCTCATGGTTACTACAATCCCCTGGCAGAACTAAGAAGCAAACCCCAGAAGATTTCTGAACATTTCTTTTTAACTAAAGAATTTTTGAAGAATATGAGAAGCCAGACAGCGTTAATTAACAGCTACATAGCTTTCTGGTATTCCCTGATATATTAAATCCATACACATACCCTTTAATTTACACAGAAGTTAAGAAATCTTTAGTAACAATACTTTCTTGTCCAAAGATTAATATTCTGATATTGAGGCCTCCCCTTTAGTATCTTCAATGTCTGCCTCAAAAACATTACAAGAGAATGACAAAGAGCATCTCTGAGAAACTGTCAGCTTTCGGAGTGAAAGGTACTTCTCAGGTGATGACAGCTTAAAATGTTTCAGAGGAACTAAAAGTCCTCTGAGAAAAGCCATACAACTTTATTATACAACTGTCAGCAAGAAATCATGACTAGGTAAAACTTAATCCCCGACTCTTCCTGATTTTCAGAAGCAATGTGTATTTTGCAAAAAAAAAACACATAACAAAATACAACAGATGTTTACCTCTTTTGAATCCCAAACCTCTGCTCCATCATTGTACATTGCAATAAGTTTTTGGTTTCCTTTCCCTGGGGCAAAACGTATCTTTTTCACCCAGCTTCGGTGTGTAGGAATCCCCCTAAGAACAGAATAGCACAAGAATTTTTATTCATCATTCTATACCTAACTTTGTGGGCAATTAAATCCTTTCTTTGAACATTACACATCCTGATATTATACAGAATGAGGAGAACAATCCATATATAATATGCACGCAGGCACAGATGGCTATCCAAAGTATCATGAAAAGTAATAAGATTAAATGCCTGAAAAAATTACTACATACTTAACATTTTGAGAAGTCACTGCAGATTTAACCTAATGAGAAAGATATCTAGCTGATTTTATAACCATGATAAAATGTTACTTCGTCTGAAAATACAAAAGATTAAATGTAAAGAATTGCAATAAAGTAGGCATTTTCTGAATTTTTATTCTGAAGTCCTTGCATTTTTCCCCTCATATACCACAGATGATCTCCTACAGTGAAGGACAAAGATGAAGGAATAAAACCATTCTAACAGTCATCATCTCATGCTTGCCAGACTTAATTTGCACTCGTACCTGGATACTCTAGCTTTCAAATCCCAGAAGTTTAAGTTTCCATCAACGTCTCCAAGAACCAAGGTATCCCCTTTCCAGGCAATACATGTAATGCTACCCATACTTCCCTGGAAACATTTCAGAAGCAGAATAAAATCTTGTGATTAATAGAGCCAAACAGGAAAAAATACTTCAACATTAGTATTTCATTAACATATATGTATATTTACGAAATTAATACAACAAATGCTTCTCGGTTAAAACAGAAAGAATTCTATTCAATGTAAGCATTTTTCATGTCAGACATCCTCATGAAACATTTTAGGTTTAAAGCAGTGGAAATCGCTTCTCCATCTCTTGTTGCAATGAAATGCCCATGTGTCAGACTTCATTTTGTGCACATCAGAAATAATAACTCTGAAAACATTCTTTAACTTTTCCATAATTTTGGAACCATATCATATAGAAAATTGGAACTTACATCAGGAGGAATTCTTGCACTATCTTTTACTGAGTTTCCTTCTACTGTGAGATGGTAAACCTGCCCATCAGCATCCGTAAACACAAAGTGCTCCCTGGCAGAAATGTTCTGGCTCAGTTCTGATTTACTTTCAGCTTCCTGTAACAAGCTTTAAAGAGAACACAATGAGACAGAAGACTCTTTTTTTCTTCAAATCAGCATTACAAGGGAATTCTCCTTACCTAATGCACAGAAGCAGCAAAAAAATGCACCTTTTCTACAAAACAGTTTACCAGAAATAACAGTTAACTTATTTATACACTTGTGGAAAAGTTCAGAGGGCGAATAAAGGTTTTACTTCAGGAACCAGATAACTAATGGGCTGTGATGGACACAAGTCCCACTTGGTATATTGGTTTTCCCATTCAACAGTAAATCAGAGTTCCACATCTAAATGCTAAAGGGAGGCCCAGAATTTGTTTTATCTGGCATGTACTCAAAAATCAGCTCAAAAATATTATGTTCTGTAGAACAACAGCATACAGAGGAAAAACAACTGATACGTACAAATACATACAAACTGATACATACAAATCTGAATCACAAATACCTGATAACAGAAGATTCAACACTGCTAACTTCAGTATCTGATGCAACTGTCTGCCGGGCCATGGCCTCACGGGCTGCTAGCTGCTTCTTCCTCAAGCTTTTCAGATTATGAGAAGGTGACCACTCCTGTCAAAAATTGTTCAGGAAGAATACAAACATTTATTCCCTGAATTTACAGGAGAATTTTCTGTGAATAATAATCATTTCAATGAAGATTGCTTTCTCTGACACATCCCTTTATTATTCAAAATGGAGACCATCCACCACCTCTTTTTCTTACCAAATTGATAACAGACAACGAAAAAGGAAGGGGGAAAGCACTTATGCATATGCTACATATACAATAACATTTTGATACAGATTTGTTTATCGATTTTTTTTATACTATCTCAACAAATTATATTCAACAAACAGTAAGAAAAACTATTCCTTACCAAAGCAGTCACTGTTGGAAAGTTTTTAGACATTTCTCTGAGTAGAGTGCATGTTCTGACATCCCAGATTTCCAGTGGTTTGTCTTTAAATATCACAGCTAGATACTGCCTGAAACACCCAAGATTTTACCACATCAGAAGTAATCATTCTGTTTAATTTTTAGCAGTTTACTTCACACATCTTTACTATCAGTACTCTCAAGAAGTGCTGATATGGAAAAAAATAGCAAACAAAAACTAAGATGGTACAGAGTACACTAAATTAGCTCACATCTGAACCCAAAGTTTGTGATTTTCTTGAGTTACTTGGGTGCAAAGACTGTCTGAAAAAAGGTCCTCCTTGAAGACTAAAAGAAATTTCTGCCAGGTTGGTGGCAGTGCTCAATTACTGTACAGGAGGCAAGGGAAGGAATCCAGAGAAAGCAGCAGCACCTCTAATTTAGCCATATTCAGCATGAGTTGACGACTGCAAATCTATCAGTAAGACATACCAAGTCTGTAGTTTGGATAGATTTATTTCTCTGCTCCAGACACACTTCCCTAATCCAGTGATAAACGAACATAAAATCCTCTTACACTGACCCATTTGTCAGTCATGTCTTCAGACCTTTCAACTGTACAGCTAGACTAGTAATACACCTTCCATCTCCCACTTCTCACATGTGGCATGAAAATACAAACAAGCAGAGTCTGTAGTTTTATGCACTCTTCTCAACTGCACTGATTTCTATTCATATAAACGAAACTTTCTTGTTCTCACTTAACATTCTATAGTCTCTCTATCTAAGCACACTTCTGTTCTTAATTTTTAATGTATTGGCAAGACATTATATGGTTGAATTTCTAAATTCTCTGGACCACATGCACAATTCCCCAAATATTTCTCTACAAGCTGGAGAACCTTATTGTTTTTTCTCCATTGCAAAGAGAAAACTTTGAAAATGTTGAGACAATGTCTTATTAAACTCAGTGCTATTTTAATTACATTTATAAAAGAAAGTAAAGCAATCTTTTGTGATTGGATTCTAAAGTGTGTGCCAAAGTCCACTACAGAAACACAGCTTTTGCTCTTGAGTATGCTTTCTCTTGTTGCTGTTGCATATTCGTCTGTCCTATCTGAAGTGTTTTTTTCCTGGTATTTCTGTTATTTCTATTAAGCATTGAGGATCTGCATATACCACAGTAAAAAGCTTATAATATACTTACTTCAAATGAGACACCTTTATCATTTCAATAGCTGGCTCATCACTGCCTCTCTCCCCACGAAATGCAATGCTCCTGCCTGGATCGCAGAAATAACATTGGAGGAAAACAGAAATACTCAGGTAACTCTACAGAGGTATTCTTCTAGGCCTGTCTATAGAGCACAAACTGGAACACATTATGTGTTTTACACAAGGAAGAGCACAATTGGTTAAGTTCCTGTTTACTATTTTATCATGACAACAGAAGAAAATAAAAAAAAAAAAACAGTAGTAAGAACTGTTATTTCTGACTCCCTAAAATATGTGTCAGCCTCTTGTACAGATTTCTCAGGGAATACTAACCTGTTGGTAGGTCCACCAGCTGCAGTTCATTCCTTACTAACCCCAAATTGTTAGGTGTTGATGTGGCAAAGGAAATAAAACCAGACAAGCTTATCCACTCTATTCCCCTGTCATCGGAAAAGAGTACACAGAGCTTATTAGCTGAAACAGTCATATGGTCAGAAAATCGCCTAGACTGAAAAACAGCTTTTTATTTCATGCATATTCTTCAATTTGAAAATGGCATAGAAGCAATTTTCTACAGTTTATGGAAATACTATATTTAAGCATAGAAAGAAGCTACACATTTACAACTACGATACAAATACAATAACAAAGTTACCAAAGAAAATTAAATTTCTTTTAGCACTACACTGATAATTAAGTTCATTGGTTAAACAAAAAATTCAGTTAGAAACATAGGTAACTTTTGTGAAAAATCCTTCACATACTCAGCACTACAGTAGACTAAAGAAAATAATAATAATAAAAAAGAACTGTTATCCATGACTCCCTAGCAAATGTGTCAGCCTCTAGTACAGATTTCTCAGGAAATACTAACCTGTTGACTAAACCAGTGATTTACCAAATGGGAAGAACTATCAAGTAACTCAGCACAGAGAAAGGGAAAAATACTCATACAGATAGCAAGGCAGGGAGATACGTATCTTGCAGTCCAGGGAAGGGAGAAACAAAGCTGATAAAATAAGGGAGGCCCTGAACAGATGTCAAAGTCTACCAGAAACAAACTGACAACCAAAATTTTTTTTTTTTTGCTCTCTTAGATCGTGCAAAGGCAGCCACAACTGAAATACCTTGAAGTGTTACAAGGATGTAAAGTCTCAATGTCTCTAACCTAATGTCAGCAACTCTTGACTCAGTAAATTTGTGAAATACACCACATGCAGCAAAAGGATGGAGAGCGACACTAGGTGGTACTGTTCCAAAACACAACAGCCCTGTCCCTCCCCATTGCTCACATACACTTCATGCTAGCTTAAGTATTTGAGTGCTTTACCTGTGAATTAAATCAAGAACTAATCTGAAAGAAAGCTGAGACTGTGCCCGAGTTCATTTTAACAGGTATAAAATCATTTATGTTTTCCTCAAATCTTTCAAACAGACTACTTAAAAATTGTCTCCAGGACAGCTACGTCTTCAGTTACATCATTTGTAAAATCCAGGTCTGTTGCAAGAATATAGATGAAATATGAGGCATATTTATGATTTATTGTCAAAAAATCCAATTTACATCATATTAAGTAGAAGTTTCTTAAGTGCAATGTTTATCAGTGAAAGCAAAAGCATTCCCGTAATATTTTATACATACAACTTATAGCCATATTTATGTCTATTTTTTTAGATCAAGCTATTAAAAAAAAATGTGAAGCGTTACTCCTAAGTCCTCAAGAAAAGTTTTTAAAAATTTAGGACACGGCTCTTTTCCCAGCAGGACCTATGAAATTTTAACCAGTAACTTCAATCAAAGCAAGAAATACGCAATTATTAATTGAAACATTACAAGAAAAACTTAATAGAAATCCACGATTGCAATAACATGTTACACTTCCGCCTCAAGTTTTATTGTTGTTTGAAGAGATTTTACAAATCTCACCATTTGAAAGTAATGTCTTCACAACCATTCCTGATAATCAATGGATAACATGCTAATTTTGGAAATTCAGAGCCCTCCTAAAGATAGGCAACAGAAATCAAACTTCGATTTCAAACCTAACTACCCAGCAGCGCCTATGAAACAGCTCAACAAGATCTTTTTAGAAATCTGATGACTCGTTTACAGCTGCCATAGAGCATCAGATTTAAAGTGAATCTCACCCACGTCCTGTTTGACTTGCTGGGTATTTGCAAACTCTTATGAGAAGCCTCATTTCCAGGGTAAGCAATGGCTCTCCCTCTAGTCTACCCATCTAGCTCCTGCTAGGTACCAATCGAGAGTTTCTGAGCTGCAGACATTGTTCAAAAGCCATTGAAAGACTCCCAAGCTATTCACAGCCTACTCATTTCTTGAACCCATTTATACTTTCTGCTCCCCACAACTTTCTGTAATGACAACTTTGGAGTTCAACTCTGAATACACAGGATTGCATTGCTATGCTGCTTACACTTGTCAGATGACGCATGTTTACAAATGCACAGAAACAAGTCAAGCACACCAACACGCTAAATGTAAAGTATGGCAGAAGTGGCAGATACTTTTCATTCATCTTTTTCTATGTGAGAAAAGTGGTGTTTTTTTCAAGGTGATGTCTGTTTGCAAAGCAGTTTCCCAAGGGAGAATTATCTTCAATTCAGCTGTCAAAACTTGGATGTAACACAGCAATTCTCAAGTTTTGCCTGCAGGCCATAAACATTCTGGTAATAGTCAGTGAGATTTTAATTTTAAAAATTAAGGTTGTTGCCACCTTGAGCTTGTTGAGCTGCAGGAAAAAAAAAAAAAAAAAAAAAAGAGAGAGAGAGAGAGAAGTACTGCTCTAGGAGAAGTACTTCTCTGGTCATAGCTACCTACAGGGGAATGCATTGCAAACGCACCACTTTCAGCAAAGGAGCTACACCACAGGCATTTTATGTACATGATGCACATGGTCTCCTCTGTGCTGAACATGTACTATCGTCACCTATCTTACCTCAATAGCTTATAAAAAATGTAGACTGCTCCACTTAGAAGACAACAGGTAACAGGATTAGCTACTGGATGGTTAAGAATGAATTACATTTCTCTGTATCCTAAAGGAACAAACTGACCTCCTGCTCACAGCTTCTTCCAGCCAGTACACATGCTATGATCTCCGTTTTTTGCCTCACTTATGCTCCTAGCACAGCCTGATTAACTTTTCATCTCCATGTGCTCTGAAACATTTCTGCTGCTTCTTGCCCTGTACTCCTAAGAAAAAGCAAATTCAACTCAAAGGAAAAGTATTTACCCACACAGTTCTAATGAAACGGGGAAATGACTAAGTAATAATCATGGACAAAGTGAGTATTCAAGGTTACTCTTGCGTATGGACTATCTAGGACAGAAAAACTATTTTCCTTCCTCCTAAATACAATACAGATGTGCAGAGATCTGATTAAAAAATAAAATTAAATTAAAAAATCAACAGGTGACCACATACGTTATCTCCTACAAAAAAAAAAAAAAAAAAAAACAGAGATCACTAATCTTCAAAAAATTGTCATAATTGCTAGCATCTAGACATCTCATTGGCCAGTATTTTAGCACAGCTGACATAAAACTGACAGTTGCCATTATTAAGATCCTTAGTTTTATTACTTTTTTGTCTTAAACTACAAGGCACTGAAAATTCTGTTGGCATTGTTACAATTCCAGGGTATTTTCATACTGAAATAATGGAGTTCCCTGAAGCTGTATTTTCAGTTAAAACTGAAATAGAGGCATTATGCAACTTATCTACATTCTAGATGTAAAGCAAAAATTCCCACTGAAGGAAAAAGCATTGCACTCCATGAATGTTAATTAAAAAAAAAAAAAAAATCAGTGCCTTTTTCTATATTGCTTAAAGCACTCCCTTGAACTCGTGAAAATTATGTAGAGAGTCCTCAGACCACTAACATCAGGACAAAGAAACTAAAATAAATATTTGAAAGATTTAATCAGGCAACAGTTTATGACTGTGTGCATTAAACAAAATTCACAATCACTTTTTATTCTAAAATTACCATTAGTGCAAGGACAGTTCCTAGGAATAGAACGTATTCTGAAAGTTTTTCAAATGTTGCAAAAAATTTGCAAAGTGAAAAGTACCCACTAGAAATAATTCCAATAACACAGAGAACATAAATGAAACAAAAGATAAAAATATTTTTTTTTCAAAAGTATATTTCCTTCTGTCTCCCCATTATTAAATCTGTGAAGTGCTAGTAGTGGTTTTAATTTTGAATTCTATAATCACTGTAGTGAAAAAAAAAAATAAAAGTAGTAGTATCCACCTAGGCTGCAGGACAGAATATAAAATGAAAACAATTTTGTTAAGTATTTAATGGCATGAAACAAGAAAAAACAACCAACTCTCAAATGGATTAGTGCCTACTAATCACACCACAAAACCAAATATGCGCACATATGCTTCTGTGATTTTGGTGGTAGATTCAAAGCAGGTTTACATAATGAACTCTCTTAGATCTAGCTATTCTGAGACACCTGTTTTCTCATCTTTTTCTCTTCTTTCTCATCTTTGTAGAAAAAAGATGAGAAAGAAAAAGAAAAAAGATGAGAAAGAAAAAGAAAAATTAAATGAAGATGGTAGCCTGAAGAAGGCTTCATGACACAACTCTGATATAATTTTTTACTAATATTACTACTAAAAAGTATTTTGTTTTCCATAATTAAAATGTCTGGAAATGCCTATCTAGCCAGCATTATCTTGAATATCTTTCCCACTAGTTATGCCACTGTGTAAACAAAAAAATCTAAACGTACAACAGCTTTAAAACTTACTCTGTTCCTACTTAGGATAGACAAATACTGAGTCCTGTATTCAATCTTTAAAATCTTTTAAAAGTAGAATTATTTTGACCTCAGTTAGGGCTAGATCTGTCTCAATAGAAATTTCAGACACAAGTGAGAGAAATAAATAAATTTTGGCATACAAAATGGAATTATTTCAAAGAACATAATGTGCTAGTCATGACTATAAATAAGACGCTGAAACAGACTTTCTTGTGCTAAAAAGACTTCTTTGTACCACAGTGTACTAAAGAAACTGCAAGTAGCTGATATGCATCCTAGATCAGCAGGCACAGAAACAATTTAAATATTTATAGTTCAATGTAATTTTCACTCTAATTTTGACGCTGCATTACTGCTTATATGCAGCAAAATCACTGGCAGGTCAGACTACTCAACAGGTAATTTTGCTGAATGTCATTAACAATGAAACAAGCCCCCCCCCCCCCACATTGCTTCTTCAACATTACATGTTTTAAATTTTGTCTCCCAGATGGGTTATGGTAGAAATTAAACTCTTACTTGACTTCACAGGAATGGATGCTTAACTCTTTGTGTAAGAGACCACTTGTGAGATGAAACACCAGGACAGAGCCATTACTTGTACCTACAAAAAATGATTATTTAAATATATATTTATATACAGACCATTTTTATTCCTCTCTTTCATCATTTAGTGAAACTGCAGAAACCTATTTCTCTTTTTTTTCCACCTGTAACTATTGTAAAAAAAATTTAGAAAGCATATTTTGATTTCTAGTGCTTAAATCCTAAATATTATACCCTCCAAGATTCTCTGCAACCAGCAAAAACAGTTTGGGTCAAGACATTTCCCTGAAATATGTCTTTGTAGAGCCTATAGAGAATCTATTGATTCTCCTTGCTTTTTCACAACATATACAGTAGCAGGAGAAAGGAATGATTTTGTTTTGATTGCTCAAGAAGACCAAATGCCTCAAGGAAGAGTATTAACTGTTATCCATCAGTAATCCCAATGGAGAATCTTATGTAGACTTTACCAAATCATTAAAGTAATTCTGCTTTCTCATCCCTGAAATAACGACCTTTTTCAAATTATAAATTAGCAACTTAGTAGCTATTAGCTTCAAGTAGATCAAATACCTCCTGAAACACTTAGAAGTTACAATTTTCCATTAGACACTGGGAAGACTTACTCATCCTCTGTTTCCTTTACACTCATCAACTTTATTTAAACACAGCAATGGAAACCTAAAGAGCCATTCAGGTACCTTAAGTTTAGAATGCTAGAGACATTGCTCTAAATGCATTCTACACCTACCTATTTGCTTCTTAATCTTTGTATTTCACCTGTTCTAACAGCTAAAGCTTATATAGAAATCTTAAAATGTATGTTTTAAAACACAATCTGGCTAAGATACTGTAAATTTTCAAGTAGCATTACTTGAGGCAGGAAAAATGAATCTGAAATGAATTTTATGAATCTTGAATGCAAACTAATGCAAGGGTCACGATTTGTGATTAATTACACAGGAACAAGATTTTTATTTCCTTTGTTAATATAATATTTGTATTTAATCTAGAATATCTAATTTGTAGACCAATCAATAAGCTAGTCAAGATACTTACCAACAGCAAGGAGTGGCTCATACTGTTTAATGTTTTTTGTTGTAAGAGGTGGGCACATGCGGATAGCAAATGGAGGCAAAGGAAGTCCTGAAAGAAGTCCAGTCAGCAAAAATTTGAGGTGTACTTCTTGCAGAAAAGAACTTTTTAACTGTTCTTCTCCAGCAACTGTCCCTTGCCCTGCTTAAAAATTAAAGCTCTTGTTAGTATTCAATTTTAATCTGGTATTACAGAAAGTTATCAAACAGGAGTTTATAAAATAAAAATTACAAATCACCTAAACATACAAAATATCAAAGCTTATTAAAGAGGCATTTCTTCTTGTTGATCTCAGTATGATACGTTTTGGAGCACAGTACTTCAGCTAATTTCTCCAATACTGCAATACTAACTTTCTTTCCTAACATTTAAAATTGGGGGGGGGGGGGGGGGGGGGGGAAAAAAAAATTAAAAAAATATAAAAATAAAAACAAAATAAAAGTGTTTTTTTTTTTTTTTTTTTGTGG